>NC_044567.1:55458232-55663232 GCF_007565055.1 Rhinopithecus roxellana
ATTAGCCAGTCGTGCTGGCCGCTTGTAATCCCAGCTACTCGGGAGGCTGAGGCAGGAGAATCACTTGAACTCAGGAGGCAGAGGTTGCAGTGAGCCTAGGTCATGCCACTGCATTCTAGCCTGGGCAACAGAGTGAGACTATGTCTCATAAATAAATAAATAAAAAATAAACACACTAGGGATATTAGCAAGATACCCTTTTGGTATAGAGTCACTCCCTCTTTATTTTAATACAAAATGTCACAGATTAAATTTGGTTTATGAAGTACATACATATTCTCACTTTCTGTTATCTCTACTAATAGATGATTAATGCAAAATATTGAGTAATTTTAAAAAATCGATACTTAATTTTTTAGAAATAATTAGAGATTTAACGCTGACATAAATACCCACAGTTCCTGGGCCTAGTTCTGTCAGAGGGTAATCTATAAATAATTCACAAAGCTGACATCACTCACTGTAGTGCGATCATGCTTTTCTGGAAAATTTTAGCAGCGGTTCTAATATAGATTGCCAGTTATCAGTAGTTGGCAATGCAAGTCCACTTTTAATGATGCACACGCTGATTATTCAGACTACAAATTGTCCGTGCCCTGGCCGGCTCCTTCCTGCCACCGCCTTTTAGCATTTTCAGTGCTCGTTAACACATACACCAGAAGGTGGGCATTGAACAAGGCGGAGAAGGAGAAACAAAATCAGTGAAGCACTTCGGAGAAGCTCTGATGAGAGATTTTAATACAATTTGTAGAATTATTAACTAGAATTGAGTCATTTGGATTCCCTGTGAAATGTATTTACTTGCTCTATTCTTGTTCTATTCTTGTATCTTAGCAACAGATAGTAGAATTGCCTCCAGAGAGACAACATTATTCCTATTATTCCTACATTTAGTGTTTTCCTTTGTAAAACTTATTATTTTTTTTTTTTTTGGAGACAGAGTCTCGCTCTGTCGCCCAGGCTGGAATGCAGTGGTGCGATCTTGGCTCACTGCAACCTTTGCCTCCCAGTTTCAAGTGATTCTCCAGCTTCAGCCTCCCGAGTAGCAGGGATTACTGGTGCACACCACCACGCTCAGCTAAGTTTTTATATTAGTAGAGACGAGGTTTCACCATGTTGGCCAGGCTTATCTCAAACTCCTGACCTCAAGTAATCCTCCTGCCTCATCCTCCCAAAGTGCTGGGATTACAGGCATGAGCCACAGCACCCAGCCTATAAAACATTTTCACACAATGGTTCATAATATTTTCTTTATCCATTACATTTATACCTAGACTATTTATTTCTTTGTGAATTTTTTTGTTTTGTGAGACAGAGTTTTGCTCTGTTACCCAGGCTGGAGTGCAGTGGTATGATGTTGGCTCACTGTAACCTCTGCCTCCTGGATTCAAGCAATTCTTGTACCTCAGCCTCCAGAGTAGCGGGGACTACAGGCGCATGCCACCATGCCCAGTTAATTTTTGTATTTTTAGTAGAGACAGAGTTTTGCCATTTTGGCCAGGCTACTCTCAAACTTCTGACCTGAGGTGATCCGTCCACCTCAGCCTTCCAAAGTGCTGGGATTATAGGCAAGAGCCACGGTGCCCAGCCTGGTGAGTGGTTTTTTTGAGATTCCTGGCATGTGTTCGGTGATAATCACAATTATTTGATGCTTTTTCCAGTTTTCCAGAAAACTGAATGTTTCCTCTTAAATACTAGTATCTTTTATCTTCCAACCTGTTTTGTTGGAAACATAATTTGCCTCATGCTTAAACTGAGGCTACTGAACATAATTGAAGCATTTCTATATGCCCAAGATTATCTTTACTGTACATACTCCTAGGACAGATGACTTTGACAAAAACCGGCACAGGTGGAGCCTCTGGCTAAGTGACACGTTATAAGTGGACTTTTAAAATGCTAATTAGCCACCATGTTTTCTTTTCTGAAATGAACAAATTTTTTTTTTCTTTTTTTTTTTTGGAGACAGGGTCTCACTCTGTCGTCCAGGTTGGAGTGCCATGGCGCGATCTCGGCTCACTGCAACCTCCACCTCCTGGGTTCAAGCAATTCTGCCTCGGCCTCCCAAGTAGCTGGGACTGCAGGCGCCCACCACCACGCCTGGCTAATTTTTTGTGTTTTTAGTAGAGACGGGGTTTCACCGTGTTAGCCAGGATGGTCTCGATCTCCTGTCCTTGTGATCTGCCTGCCTCGGCCTCCCAAAGTGCTGAGATTACAGGTGTGAGCCACTGCACCCGGCCAAAATGAACAAAATTTTAAAGTAAACTACTATGGGGTTGAAAAGACCAAAAAAGAAAAAAATAATAAATTTACAAATATGGTAAAACTTCTTAAAAATATTTATTTCTTTATTTTATGGTTTTTTGTTTTTTGTTTTTTTTTCCAGACAGGGCCCGCTGTCACCGAGGCTGGAGTGCAGTGGTGTGATAATGGCTCACTGCAGCCTCACACTCCGGGGCTCAATTGATCCTCCCACCTCAGCCTCCTGAGTAGCTGGGACTACAGATATGCATCACTATGGCTGGCTAATTTTTTTAATTTTTTTTTTTTAGAGACCAAATCTAGCTGTGTTGTCCAGGCTGGCCTTGAACTCATAGGCTCAAGCAATCCTTCTGCCTGAGCCTCGGGGTTACAGGCAGGAGCCCCGGGGCCTGGCCTGCTTAAATATATAAAGTTCGGGTTAGTAACTAGGTCGCTTGTTCTATTAACCAGCCAAAGACCAGATAAACAAAAGCCTTTGGGCTCTAAAACTCTGGGAAGTCACCTCAACAGGGGCTCTGGTTTCTGTGTTCTCCCTCAGGAACATCCTGAAACTATCTAGAACGCTCCCTACTCTTCATTCCTTTTTTATTGCTTTTCTGTAAGTTCTCATCTTGGGCTATTTCGTGGTGTAGAGACACAGTCATCAGGTTCCAGGACTCCAGTGGACTTGGTGTGGTTCATGCACTTTGCTTCCTGGGGACCAGAGCTTGCGGTGAGTCATGGTCCATCTGATTTACTTTGGATCCGGCCGTGGCGCCATGACTCACACGGGCTGCAGGCCTAGCTGCCCGGCTCATCTTCTGAGGAATAGACAGCGAGGCCAGGGCTCATATCCTGACACCTTTTTCCTTCTTTCCTCTTGCCCTGTCAGGATGTAAAGGGAGCATCGTTACCGACAGCAGGCAGGTGCGCCTTGCCACAGGCATCTTCCCTGTTATCAGCCTCCTGAACCACTCCTGCAGCCCCAACACCAGCGTGTCCTTCACTAGCACTGTTGCCACCATCCGGGCGTCACAGCGGATTGGAAAGGGGCAAGAGATTCTGCACTGCTACGGTGAGCCATCCCTCCACGCTGCTGTCCTGCCCTTCTCCGACAGAAAAGGACGGGGGGACGCGAGTCAGCAAGCCACCGGGCATGTGACTTCACCTGTCTACTGTCTGCTTCCTGGAAGAGGCAGTGAACACTTAGGCCTAAAACAAGGAAGGGAGGAAGGAAGGAAGGGCCTTCGTACTAGGGCTCCATTGTGGCTAAACTATGTCTTGCTCTGTTTAATCACTATAAATTTCCTATTCTGAAAATGGGCTAGGAACAACTTCTTGGCTTCTCTTTCTTCCTGTCTCAGCAACTTGGAAGCTTATTTTAGTATCCAGTTCCACAAATGTTTGAGTAAAGGTTAGCTGTCCCATGATAAGTCATTGTCCAGACCCTCCGCTACGCTGAAGGTTTTTAAGTAGTGTTTGACTCTCTCTTGCTTTCAATATTGGCTGAGGGTGATCTCCCTCCAGGGCCTCACAAGAGCCGGATGGGGGTTACCGAAAGGCAGCAGAAGCTGAGGTCTCAGTATTTCTTTGACTGCACCTGTCCAGCTTGTCAGACGGAGGCACACAGGATGGCTGCAGGGCCCAGGTGGAAAGCATTCTGTTGCAACAGTTGCAGAGCGCCCATGCAGGTAATTGTCTCCTCTCCCCTCTACTTTTCCCGGAGGTCCATTTTCCAGCCCGAGGGTGATCAGTGTTTGGGAGGAAGCCGCCTCCATTGTAGCCAGTCATCCTGCATTGTAGCCAGTCATCCGCATACACTGCTTCCCCTCCAGAGAAACCACAAGGAAAGGTTCCATTTAATGTTTCTCTTATAAAGGACAGAATATCCCTTCTGAACTGGTGTGGGATTTGGGGCAGACTAGGAATCTATTTGCTCAAGTAAGTCATTGAAAAGTCCCAGGATAGGCCAGGCACAGTGACACTGTGGGAAGATCACTTGGAGGCCAGGAGTTCAAGACCAGCCTGGGCAACATAGCAAGACCCTGTCTCTACCAAAAAAAATTTCAAGAAAAAAATTCCAGGATAAGGCTTCTTAAGATACAGCTTGATCCAGGGGCTTTCTGTCCACCCCCTCAGCTTCATTTTCTTCGTGGTGGCCCATCCTCACACAGACTTCCCTGTTATGGTGCAGGAGAGCTGCCAGCAGCCTGCGGACCTCCTGCCAAGGAGGATAAGAGCACTCGCCACTCTAACAGCAGCCTGGGCAAAGACGCTACTGAGTTTCATTGACCTGAGAACTGTGGCGACATAGTTTTCCTCCAGCCATTTGGGCCAGAGAAAGGAGCTATATGTGAGCCACATGCCACACCCTCAGCTATAGGGCACCAGCCGTGGGACTGAGGGTGAGAGGGATCCTCATGAGAAACTGGGTTGCTGTTGCCAAATGAGAAAATAGATATTGGCCTTTGAAGCACAGCAGATGCCCACCTCAGGTTTTTTTTTTTGTTTTTTTGTTTTTTTGTTTTTTTGTTTTTTTTTTTGAGACGGAGTCTCGCTCTGTCGCCCGGGCTGGAGTGCAGTGGCTGGATCTCAGCTCACTGCAAGCTCCACCTCCCGGGTTTACGCTATTCTCCTGCCTCAGCCTCCCGAGTAGCTGGGACTACAGGCGCCCGCCACCTCGCCCGGCTAGTTTTTTGTATTTTTTAGTAGAGATGGGGTTTCACAGTGTTAGCCAGGATGGTCTCGATCTCCTGACCTCGTGATCCGCCCGTCTCGGCCTCCCAAAGTGCTGGGATTACAGGCTTGAGCCACCGCGCCCGGCCAGGTTTTCCCCTCTGCCAGAGGTGCCGTATCCTTCTTCGGAGAGTCGTGAGTGGAACGCAGAGCTGGTTGTGTTAGAACGCAGAGCTGGTTGTGTTAGAACGCAGAGCTGGTTGTGTTAGAAAGCTAAACTTGCAGACCCGAGGTCAAATGTAGTCGATCACACCTAGCACCTTTTTCTATTGGTCTTTTTTTTTTTTTCCTGAGATGGGGTCTCGCCCTATCACCCAGGCTGGAGGGCAGTGGCACGATCTCCGCTTACCACAGCCTCAACCTCCCAGATTCAGGCAATTCTCCTGCCTCAGCCTCCCCAGTAGCTGGGATTACAGGCATATGCCACCACGCCCAGCTAATTTTTGTATTTTCAGTAGAGATGGGTCGGCCATGTTCTCCGTGTTGGCCAGACTGGTCTCAATCTCCTGGCCTCAAGAGACCCGCCCGCCTCGGCCTCCCAAAGCGGTGGGATTACAGGCGTGAGCCACCGCGCCCAGCCTTTCTATTGGTTTTCTTTCTTTCTTTTTTTTTTTGTGAGATGGAGTGTCGCTCTGTCGCCCAGGCCGGAGTGCAGTGGCGCGATCTCAGCTCACTGCAAGCTCCGCCTCCCGGATTGATTCACGCCATTCTCCGACCTCAGCCTCCCGAGTAGCTGGGACTACAGGCACCTGTGACCACCACTCCCGGCTAATTTTTTGTATTTTTGGTAGAGACGGGGTTCACTGTGTTAGCCAGGATGGTCTCGATCTCCTGACCTCATGATCCACCCACCTCGGCCTCCCAGAGTCCTGGCATTACAGGCGTGAGCCACCGCGCCTGGCCTTTCCATTGGTTTTCGTAGGACTTTTTCATAACCACTAGAAATGTTCGTCATCTAAAGTCCTGGCCCCAAAAAGCGACGAGAGGGGCTATAGAAATGGAAAGAAATGGTGCACTATCCCTGTTCTGTTCCAAGAATGAAACCTCAGGTGGGATCAACTCCTGCCTTCATTAGAACTGCCGCCATCAAACCAAATTCTGTCAGGCTTTGGTAGTGATGTGTTATTACAGGCGTCTCTTTCCTCCATGAGGTAAGAAACTATGGAGCAATCCTATAATGTAAGCATAGGCAATGTTGATAACTGACCCTGGCGTTGGAATAAAGAGAAAACTGACTTCCACAGGGAGATGGCGTGCTGCGCTGTGGCAACAGATCTTGTGCAGAATCCGTCGTCAGCAGAGACGACCTAGTCTCTCGGTTACAGGACCTTCAGCAGCAGGTCGGAGTGGCCCAGAAGCTTCTCAGAGATGGGGAACTGGGTGAGACTGGCTCCCGACTTTGGTCCTCCAGCCCCTTCCCTTTTATTCATTCTGATACCATTTTGGACTCAAGGATACTCAGTACTGATGGAAGAATTGAATGTCATTATCCCCATGCCAGCCACAAGATGGCTATATAGGCCAGTGAGACCAAACCCTGACCAGCCCTGTTACTGTGGGGCCCTTGAAAAGGGGCCAGGTGATTTCGGCTGTTGTTTCCTTCTGCATCCGATTGCTAAGTTGAAGTACCCCTGCCAGCTAATGGGTCATCACTGACATCCGTGAGCTTTGTGCAGTTCCAGAAGTTCAGTGTCATTTATTTTAATTCCAGGGCCTAGCGGCATAACTTCCTAGAAGGGCGGTTCTGCCCTGGTCAGAGCTGGTTTGTGCTGGAGAGCAGTGGGGCGAGAGCCCAACTGATAGGAGTGTTTTGCTTTTTTCAGAAAGAGAGTTGTGGAGCTCCCCATCGCCCTTGAAAACCCCGCCTTAGAGCTTGACGTCATGGGATTGTATTTTCCCTGCTTTATGAAAGCTGACCTTTAGCTTAGATTTCAGGGTCAAGAGAAATCATGGCCGTACGTGGAAGGTAGAGTTGGTCGAGTTGGCAAGTTGATGTTGTAAACCCAGGGTAAATGTGGGAAGGCCTCCCCTAGCGCCTTTCTCCACTGACAGAGAAAACGTAAGAGAACAGCAGCTTTATTGGAACAGACACTGGGTTGGTGACAACCCAGGGAGGCCAAGGGGAATTTCCACATTCAGCCCAGCTGATTCAGAGAATTTGAGACCTGGGTTCTCATTTCTAGGACTGGGCTTATGTCTGTAGTGAGACCTCTTTCCTCTGAATTGACAGAGCGAGCCGTTCAGCTGCTGTCGGGGTGCCAGCGTGATGCTGAGAGCTTCCTGTGGGCAGAACACGCCATGGTGGGAGAGATCGCGGATGGCCTGGCCCGGGCCTGTGCTGCCTTAGGTACAGCGTCGGCCTTCATGTTCTGCGTCAGGAACAGTCTGCTGTGGGTGTTTCATCGTGGCCCCATCCTTGTCTGCCTGGTTACCCCCCACTCTGTAAACTGACGCTGCTCCCCCTCTGATTCCGTTTTCTCACCCCAAAAATGTGCATCCACAGTTGACTGTGGTTCTTTTCTGGAACAAGACTTTTCTCTTCTCACAGGGGACTGGCAAAAGTCAGCCACCCATCTACAGAAGAGTCTCCGCGTGGTGGAGGTTCGCCACGGGCCATCCAGTGTTGAAATGGGCCATGAGCTCTTCAAACTGGCCCAGATCTTTTTCAACGGGTGAGTCCTCTTCCCACCTCACAGGGCACACACTGTTCTTTTTCTAGGCTCTTCTGGGCATTACTTTTTTTCTATGGTGTTTTTAAAAGCATGTTGAAACTTCTTTATTTCCTCTTCAGGAGAGAGCTTTGCCTGCTTTGCTAACAAACTTAACGCTTTAGAATTTCCTCCCGGGAGGCGGAGCTTGCAGTGAGCCAAGATCGCGCCACTGCACTCCAGCCTGAGTGACAGAGCGAGACTCTGTCTCAAAAAAAAAAAAAAAAAAAAAAAAAAAGAATTTCCTCCTGGGAGATATGGGGAAAGCTTTTAGATCTCAAGTGAATTTCCCAGAGAGCACTTGGCCAGGCAGCCCCACCCACCTCCAGGATAGTGTTCCTTCCCGTTGTTCTCGGGTTCATCACAGCCTCCTCGGCTGTCTCATCCCCAGCACTCTCAACTCCAGGCTCTCTGCCTTCTCCCTACTCTGCATCCTGTTCCTTGTAATGCATTTGCTTGAACCAGGGAATCAGGGCTGATTTTACCCCCAGACAACATGTGGCACTGCCTGGAGACTTTTTTTTTTTTTTTTGAGAAGGGGTCTTGCTGTCTTGCCCAGGCTGGAGTGCAGTGGCACGCTCACAGCTCACTGCTTCCTCAAACTCCTGGGCTCAGGCGATCTCTGGAGACATTTTTGATTGTCATGACTTGGAAGGGGGGTGCCACTGGCATCTAGTGGAAAGAGGCCAGAGGTGCTGCTAAGCATCCTGCCGTGTACAGGACAGTGCACCCCACCAGCCCCAGCAAAGAAGGATTCAGCCCACAGGGTCAATAGTATCAGGGTTGAGAAACCCTGCTTTTTTGTTGTTGTTGTTATTTTTTGAGGTGGAGTTTCACTCTTGTTGCCCAGGCTGGAGTGCAATGGCGCGATCTCGGCTCGCCACAACCTCTGCTCCCAGATTCAAGTGATACTCCTGCCTCAGCCTCCCGAGTAGCTGGGATTAGAGGTGCCTGCCACCACGCCCGGCTAATTTTATATATTTTTTTTTTTTTTTTTTTTTTTTTTTTTTTGAGGCAGAGTCTCACTCTGTCGCCGGGGCTGGAGTGCAGTGGCCGGATCTCAGCTCACTGCAAGCTCCGCCTCCCGGGTTTACGCCCTTCTCCTGCCTCAGCCTCCCGAGTAGCTGGGACTACAGGCGCCCGCCACTTCGCCTGGCTAGTTTTTTTGTATTTTTAGTAGAGACGGGGTTTCACCGTGTTAGCCAGGATGGTCTCGATCTCCTGACCTTGTGATCCACCCGTCTCGGCCTCCCAAAGTGCTGGGATTACAGGCTTGAGCCACCGCGCCCGGCGATTTTATATTTTTTAATAGACACAGGCTTTCTCCATGTTGGTCAGTCTGGTCTCCAGCTCCCAACCTCAAGCGATCCACCCGCCTCGGCCTCCCAATGTGCTGGGATTGGAGGCATGAGCCACCGCACCAAGCTTTTTTTTTTTTTTAATCCTCTGTTCTAAGCAGAGGAACCTGCTTTGAAGGTTAAAAGGAAAGAACAGCACACTGATGCACTAATGCCAAATCCACTTTTGCTACTGAGACCATTTAGGGCCCAATTTCAGGATTTCTGGGGGGAACACCTCCAACCTTGGTAAAGCTGCCCTTGGTGTACATTGCTATGAGAAAGTGTTTAAAGATTCAACCTCGGTGGCTCAAGCCTGTAATCCTAGCACTTTGGGAGGCCGAGGTGGGTGGATCGCGAGGTCAGGAGATCGAGACCATCCTGGTTAACACGGTGAAACCCCATCTCTACTAAAAGATACAAAAAACTAGCCAGGCGAGGTGGCGGGCGCCTGTAGTCCCAGCTACTCGGGAGGCTGAGGCAGGAGAATGGTGTGAACCCGGGAGGCGGAGCTTGCAGTGAGCCAAGATCCAGTTACTGCACTCCAGCCTGGGCGACAGAGCGAGACTCCGTCTCGAAAGAAAAAGAGATTCAGCCTAAGGCTATGAATGGTGAGTGGGCCCGATACCCAAGACACAGAGACATTCTGTTTGGTCAGAGAGAGGGGAAAGGGTGGCAGAGTTAGGTCAGAGGTCAGCCCTAAGATGGTCACTCTAAGATGAAAACTGCTGTGTAAACCTGTGGTCAATACCAGATGAAAACGTTGAGGCTGGATGTGGTGGCACACGCCTGTAATCCCAGCTACTCAGGAGGCTGAGGCGGGAGAATCACTTGAACCCGGGAGGCGGAGGTTGCAGTGAGCTGAGATCGCACCACTACCTGGGCGACAAGACTGAAACTCCGTCTCAAAGAAAAAAAAGCTTTGAGATTTGCCTCTTGTTCTCAGGATCCTGGAGTCTATACTCTCTTTTATAACTTTTTTCTCTCATTCTGCTTTGCAGCATGTTTGTGACAGTGTCTTACTTACTGTTCTAGATTGTAAGATCCTTGATGACAGAAATGATCTTACGTTCTTCACAGTGTGTGAGTAGGCCCTCAATTAACATTTGCCTCACGAATCAGTGAACTAACTCCTCTTACCTCCCTCGGCTCAGGTTTGCAGTACCCGAAGCCCTGAGCACAATACAGAAGGCTGAGGAGGTTCTGTCGCTGCACTGTGGCCCGTGGGACGATGAAATCCAGGAGCTCCAGAAGATGAAATCCTGTTTATTGGACTTACCACCCACCCTCGTAAGGTCTTGAGTTTAGGGTCCCAAGGGGATTTTGACCCACAGAAAAGGAGCCCATGGAACACAAGTTAAAGAGGTTATGGCCGGGCGGGTGCGGCGGCTCACACCTGCAATGCCAGCACTGTGGGAGGCCGAGGCGGGCGGATCACGAGGTCAGGAGATCGAGACCATCCTGGCTAACGCTGTGAAACCCCGTCTCTACTAAAAATACAAAAAATTAGCCAGGCGTGGTGGCGGCACCTGTAGTCCCAGCTACTTGGGAGGCCGAGGCAGGAGAATGGCGTGAACCTGGGAGGTGGAGCTTGCAGTGATCGGAGATCGTGCCACTGCACTCCAGCCTGGGCGACAGAGCGAGACTCCATCTAAAAAAAAAAATAAAGAGGTTTTGTTTGCCAGCCAGGCAAGGCGGCTCACGCCTGCAATCCCGACACTTTGGGAGGCTGAGGGGGGGGCGGATCACAAGGTCAGGAGTTCGAGACCAGACTGGCCAACATGGTGAAACCCTGTCTTTACTAAAAATACAAAAACTAGCTGGGCGTGATGGTAGGCGCCCATAATCCCAGCTACTTGAGAGGCTGAGGCAGGAGAATCTCTTGAACCCAGGAGGCAGAGATTGCGGTGAGCTGAGATCGCTCTACTGCATTCCAACGTGGATGACAGTGTGAGACTCCATCTGAAAAAAAAAATGAGGTTCTGCTGCTGTGTGCAGGTTCTGTGGATTGGTTGTGGGTTCTGTGGACCAGGTGTGGGTTCTATGTAGGTTCTGCAGGCCCGGCATAGAGGCTCATATCTGTGATCCCAGTACTGTGAGAGGCTGAGGTGGGAGGCTCACGCCTGTAATCCTAGTATGTTGAGTTGGCCGGGTGTGGAGGCTCACGCCTGTAATCCCAGTACTTTGAGACACTGAGATAGGGAGGATCTCTTGAGCCCAGGAGTTCAAAACCAGCCTGGGCAATATAGTGAGACTGTATCGCTACAAAAAAAAATTTTTTTTAATTCACCAAGCATGGTGGCACATGCCTGTAGTCCCACCTACTCAAGAAGCTGAGATAGGATCACCTGAGCCTGGTAGACTGAGGCTGCAGTGAGCTAAGATCACACTATTGCACTCCAGCCTGCGTGACAGAGTAAGACCCTGTCTCAAAAAAAAAAACTAAACTAAACAGGTTCTGTTGCTGCTGAGCTTTCAACAGGAGACAGGACTTTCCCAACAGTCCCAAGCCTGGGATACGAGGGCTGGGGGGACTCAGAAACCGTTGCACTCAGAGAGACACCTATTTTGGTGGATATTTCTTGAAATAGTTAAGTGGCCTCCAATACAATCCCTAGTTCCCAGAAAAGACTTAAAACTAGTATCTGGAGAGTCCAAGTCCTTTAAAAGGATTTTAGCTGATCTGCAGGCATCTGGAGGTTAGCCTGGGGTTTTGGCTGGATTCCACCTCGCTCGATGATAGTCTGTTTCCCTGGAACATTCCTGTGGTTTTAGTAGTAATGAGATGTGTGCACCACTCCAGTGGGAGCTAAAACTCTTAGTAGTTACACTGTAATTGAAAAATAATTGTAAAACAAGAAATCAGTAAGGCGGCTTACCTCCAGAGATGCCTGGTTCCACTTACGGTATCTAGCTTCCCTGAATCCTTTGTGAAAATCGGTGGAGTATAAATTGTGACTAGAGAAGTGAATATGGAGCCATTGTATTGAGCAGTTTCCTCCAGGGATGGCGGTTCTCAGTGTGTTGCCTGCCAGTTTTCCAGTCCTTATTCTCTGCCCTTCATTCTGTACTCTTGGCAGAGTCACTAACCTAACACTAATAAAATCAAACTTGTAGTAAAGACTTTATAACACGTATGCCTCCTTCTAAGTTTTTGTTGTTGTTGTTGTTGTTGTTTTTGAGACGGAGTTTCGCTCTTGTTGCCCAGGCTGGAGTGCAAAGGTGTAATCTCGGTTCACTGCAACCTCCGCCTCCCAGGTTCAAGCATTTCTCCTGCTTCAGGCTCCCAAGTAGCTGGGATTACAGGCATACACCACCACGCCCGGCTCATTTTGTATTTTTAGTAGAGACAGGGTTTCTCCATGTTTGCCAGGCTGGTCTCGAACTCCCAACCTCAGGTGATTCAGCCTCTCAATGTGCTGGGATTACGGGTGTAAGCCTGGCCTTTTTTTTTTTTTTTTTTTTTTTTTTGAGACAGAGTCTCTGTCACCCAGGCTGGAGTACAGTGGCACAATCTTGGCTCACTGCAACCTCCACCTCCCGGGTTCAAACGATTCTCCTGTCTCAGCCTCCCTAGCAGCAGGGATTACAGGCATGCGCCACCACACCCAGCTAATCTTGTATTTTTAGTGAAGACAGGGTTTCTCCATGTTGGCTGGGCTGGTCTTGAGCTCCCGACCTCAGGTGTGCCATCCGCGTTGGCCTCCCACAGTGCTGGGATTCCAGGCGTGAGCCACCATGCCCGGCCCTGAGTTCTTCTCTTTGTTGTCAAACCTAAAAAGACTCCTTTTCTCTACCAGACCTCTCCAAGCTGGCGAGTCGAATACAGACAGTATGAGAACCGGGGGCTGCAGGGGATTCGTTGCTGTTTGTGGTTCCGATTTTAAGAGACCGAGGGTAGGGATGACGGCTCCCTTCCACCAGGATGTGTAGCAATAGCCCAACCCCATTCCAGTCAGAAGGGTACGGGGTTCCCTAGGTCGGAACCCTGGTTGCTGTGTTACCACTGGTGACCAAGTAGCTCAGGTGCATTCATGGAAAAGAATGCCAGATCCACGCTGCTGCTAAGAGATTACCCACCCTGAGTGTGCCCAAGAAGTGCCTGTCGGTGGCCGTTGTATTATGATCAGGAAATCAGTAGCCCCAGAGATACCTGGCAATAGCTTTTTGGGAATCTGGAATACAATTAGCACTCAAACATCTGTAGAATGAAGGGCCCCAGAATATCATTTCTCCTCCTGTCTAATATTCTGTGGCAAGGGAGAAGACAGTGACTTTTTTTGGTAGAGCTTTTTCAAGAAAAAAAAGTTTAGTCCTGTGGACAGTTCGATAGTTATTCTACTTCAAACACCGGGCGTGTTTCATGTTCCTCAAAAAGCCTAGTTATACTTTGGGTTTTTTGTTGTTGTTTTTTGAGACGGAGTTTCACTCTTGTCACCCAGACTGGAGCACAATGGCATGATCTTGGCCCTTTGCAACCTCCACCTCCCAGGTTCAAGCCATTCTCCTGCCTCAGCCTCCCGAGTAGCTGGGATTATGGGCATGCGCCACTACACCCTGCTAATTTTGTATTTTTAGTAGAAACAGGATTTCTCCATGTTGATCAGGTTGGTCTCGAACTCCCAACCTCAGGTGATCCGCCCGCCTCGGCCTCCCAAAGTGCTGGGATGACAGCCGTGAGCCACCGCGCCCGGCTGTACTTTGTAAAATAGGCATACCTCCTTACAAAGAATATGTTTAGAATCTTTCCATATCGGGTCTATTTACTCTGTCCTTGAAAGCTTTCTTTAAATGATTTATAAAATAACAATTTCCTTACGTTACAGATGGCCTCTCTTATCTCTCCGTGGGTTCTTCACAAGCGTGCTTCAGTGATTATGGGGGCAGGAAATGGCCTCCCGGGAGGATCGCAGATCCTAGTACCGAAACACCCCCAGAGCAGAGAAGCTGTGCCTGCATTATCCAACGCAGGTACCTTAAAGTTCTTACCAACGGTGACTTTCTGCAGCGTTTAGATAAAACTAGGCTAGGAGCAGAGAACCACCAAATTCCTAAAGAGCAGTTTCTCTTCATATGATATTTAGCATAGCTCAGAATAGGAGGAGGAACAAAGTAGCAAGTTAAGGATAAAGCTCTTTTATTGTATGCATTGAAACCTGACGGGGGCAGCCTTCCTGTCCTGTGGAATCTGCTGTGCCTCTGGGGTTTTCTTCTAGGGTACTGGCATATTAAACTGGGGTATTAGGTGCCCCTGGGGTCCAGAATCTTGCCAATGAAGAGAAGGGCCCCTGTGTCTGTGTCCCTCAGTACGAAGATAAAAGGCTGGTTAAGGTGATAGTCTAGCAGGAAGGTGAGGTGGGCAGGCTGCAGCCCGGGGCTGGGGGTGGCTCCCGCCCCATCCTCATTCCACTCGAAGCCAGCCCGGTGTTCCACTTGAGTCAGCTTGATGGGTTTGCCTGTGATCTTGCTAAAGTCTGGAGAATCAAACAAGGACTGCAGCTCTGTAGAGATGGAGAGAGATTTCCGTTAAAACCCTGCCTTCCCCAACACCCCAGCCAAGGGATCCAACTGCAAGCAAGGTGGATGGCGCACCACTGTTGACTTTCTGGGAGGCCTCAAGAGCTCAGAGCTGGCCGAGGGTGGAGCACTTAGCAAGTTAGGTCAAGATGAGAAAACATTGGGAGGCCGAGACAGGTGGATCACGAGGTCAGGAGATCGAGACCATCCTGGCTAACACGGTGAAACCCCGTCTCTACTAAAAATACAAAAAACTAGCCGGGCGAGGTAGCGGGCGCCTGTAGTCCCAGCTACTCCGGAGGCTGAGGCAGGAGAATGGCGTGAACCCGGGAGGCGGAGCTTGCAGTGAGCTGAGATCCGGCCACTGCACTCCAGCCTGGGCGACAGAGCCAGACTCCGTCTCAAAAAAAAAAAAAAAAAAAAAAAGATGAGAAAACAGGTGAGACAGACTCGTCTTGAGAGGCAGTGTCGTGAGCGCCTGTTAAGGAGGTCTGCTCGTGAGGCTGAGGAATGAGTCTGATGAGAGCAGGCAGTTTGGCCTTCCCTTCCGGCAGGACGAGGCTTAAGGAGTCATCCACAACCCCTGCAAGGCCGTGGAGCCCTGAGTTCTGCTTAGCAAAGTGGAAGGCCCGAAGACCCCGGCCCGCCCCACCCACCAAAGGCAAAAGGGTCTTCAGACATACTCATCTCCTGCAGGGGCTTGGTGACTTCGCCCTCGTAACTCAGCTTCAGCTTGGGGAGGGTCAGGACCGCCTGCACCGTCTTCAGTTCTCGGTCTATGTCGTGAATGAACTCGGAGGTGAGGCTCTCCTCTATCAGGGTCAAATTCTGGGTCACTTTGAGGGGCAGGAAGAAGATGATACTCATGCTTCCGGTCAAGGGCAGCTGGGCAATCTGAGACAAGTGAGAAAGCACGTGGGTTAGTCCTTTAAAGCCCAAAAGCCGGGGACAGGCACAGCCAGGAGCTGTCTTCCTCTCCCGTGGCGGGGCCCTGGCCTCGTCCTTCCCCCAGCCCCTCATCTATTTAACAATTCCCCCTCTAGGTTAGCGCTTTCTGGCAGCAAGCCATCTCCTGAGATTTCTTCAGAAAGGCTGCTGCTGGCCTTTCTTACCTTGGCCTAATACCAACTGAAGTTATCTGCTGAAAGAATGTTCTCCTGTGGTTTAAGGAGCTAGAATTGAATTTCAGGTCTTTATTTTCTCCCAAAGTCCGTCTGCCAACGTTGACTGATGATTTGTTAGCTAGAGAGCGCTGTACTAAGACAGGGAGGACCGGGGATAGGAATACCGAAGAGGCCGTAAGAGGACTTGGAGACTCCACCCCATCCACCCACCAAGAGCAAAAGCATCCTTTGAACAGAGGCTCTCAACCTACAGTCTGTGGAACAGATGGCGTCGGGGTCCCAAGAGTCTCCTGAAATCATTGACAGAAACGTGTGTGTACACCTGGCAGTGTTCTCCCGGGTTTCAGAAACGTATGTGTACACCTGGCCGTGCTCTCCCCGGTTTGAGGCACTGTCGTCAGATTGTCCCAGAGAGATCCCGTGTGATGGCCATGGCCCAACAAAGGTTAACAGTTACAGACCTACAACTGAAAGGCTTAGAATGCCAACGATTGGCTGAGCGCAGTGGCTCATGCCTGGAATCCCAGCACTTTAGGAGGCCGAGGCGGGCAGATCACCTGAGGTTGGGAGTTCGAGACCAGCCTGGGCAACATGGTGAAACCCCGTCTCTACTAAAAATACAAAATTAGCTGGGCATGCTGGCAGGTGCCTGTAATCCCAGCTACTAGGGAGGCTGAGGCAGGAGAATTGCTTGAACCCGACAGGGCAGAGGTTGCGGTGAGCCAAGATCATGCCACTGCACTGCAGCCTGGGAGACAGAGCAAGACTCCATCTCAGAAAAAAAAAAAAGAATGCCAACAATTTGGAGTTTGTCATTATTTTTCAAAGTCTGGCTTTAAACTCTAGAAATAGGAGTCTCAAGGAAAGAAAGAGAACTAACATTTGGGCACCCAATCTGAGAGCCCGTTTCATATTACCTTGTTCATCCTTACAACAAACCCTGGGAGGAGGCCGGGCGCGGTGGCTCAAGCCTGTAATCCCAGCACTTTGGGAGGCCAAGACGGGCGGATCACGAGGTCAGGAGATCGAGACCATCCTGGCCTACACGGTGAAACCCCATCTCTACTAAAAAATACAAAAAACTAGCCGGGCGAGGTGGCGGGCACCTGCAGTCCCAGCTACTCGGGAGGCTGAGGCAGGAGAAAGGCGGGAACCCGGGAGGCAGAGCTTGCAGTGAGCTGAGATCCGGCCACTGCACTCCAGCCTGGGCGACAGAGCGAGACTCCGTCTCAAAAAAATAAATAAATAAATAAATAAAACACTGGGAGGATAAGTGTTGATAACAATCTCCTTCCCCATCTTAAGAAGAGGAAAGGCTCAGAGATGTTAGTAACCTGCTCGAAGTCATACAGCAGGCAAAAGGTAGACAGCTGTCGGATCTCACAGGTCGTTTTACTCCCACTCCCCTGTTTTGCTTCTCTGTCCTCTCCCTCCACCCATCACCCACATTGCCCCCACCCCTGCGGACCTTGCAGCTGAGATCCGAATCCAAGCCATAGCGTAAAATAGCCTTAGGGTCTGACATCATGGGGACCCTCACGGTCCTCTCTTCATCCAAGTGGAAATCCTCGAGGGAAGTCTTTCTGGAGTCAAACTTTGTTACCCACTGCCCTGGAATGAAATGAATGACATAGTCTGAGCCCCAGGAGACCAGAAAGACAGTGGCACCATGCTGTGTCCCCAAAGCGCGTTGTTGAAAATTGCCTGACTCAAGGCAGCTTAACCGTCAGGGGCTCTGATGCCTCAGGGAATAGGCCTGTCTCAGTGCGTGTGGTTTGGACCCCACAGTTATTTCCAGGACCCCAAGCACCCTTCACCAGCAAACTCCGATGGCAAGACGTTGATTTGGCTGATTAGGCTCTCTGGATTGTAGACGTTCTGTGATAGCCTACAAGAAAAGTAAACTGGTGGCCGGGCGCGGTGGGCTCACACCTGTAATCCCAGCATATTGGGAGGCCGGGGTGGACGGATCACTTGAGGTCAGGAGTTTGAGACCAGCTTGGCCAACATGACAAAACACTGTCCTAAAAATCTAAAAATGGCCGGGCGCAGTGACTCACGCCTGTTGTCCCAGCACTTTGGGAGGCCAAGGTGGGCAGATCACTTGAGGTCAGGAGTTTGAGACCAGCGTGGCCAACATGGCAAAACCCCGTCTCTACTAAAAATACAAAAATGGTTGGGTGTGGTGCCTCACATCTGTAATCTCAGCACTTTGGGAGGCCGAGGCAGGTGGATCATCTAAGGTCAGGAGTTCGAGACTAGGCTGGCCAACATGGTGAAACCCTGTCTCTACTAAAAATACAAAAATTGGCCGGGCGCAGTGGCTCAAGCCTGTAATCCCAGCACTTTGGGAGGCCGAGACGGGCAGATCACGAGGTCAAGAGATCGAGACCATCCTGGCTAACATGGTGAAACCCCGTCTCTACAAAAAAAAAAAAAAAATACAAAAAACTAGCCGGGCGCGGTGGCAGGCGCCTGTAGTCCCAGCTACTTGGGAGGCTGAGGCAGGAGAATGGCGTAAACCTGGGAGGCGGAGCTTGCAGTGAGCGGAGATCACGCCACTGCACTCCAGCCTGGGCGACAGAGTGAGACTCCGTCTCAAAAAAAAAATAAAAAAATAAAAATACAAAAATTAGCTGGGCGCAGTGGTGGGTACCTATAATCCCAGCTACTTGGGAGGCCGAGGTGGGAGAATCGCTTGAACCTGGGAGCCAGAGGTTGCAGTGAACCAAGATCACGCCACGGCACTCCAGCCTGGGCAAAAAGAGCAAAACTCCGTCTCAAAAACAAAGAAAAGTAAACTGGTGTGCACTCCTACAGCAGTGTCTGTGGGAGACAGTCAAAGAAGGTCCGAGCTGGAAGAGACCTGAGGTCCTCTGGATTATGCCCTCTCGTAGCTGAAAACGGGCCGAAGCCAAAGAGGTGAAGTAACTGGCTGACGCTCTCGAAGCCAGCTGATGGCCAAGCTCCTCTAGCTTAATGTGACCTATAATATCTGGATCCAGAGCTGTTCTCTCACACACTAGAGATCAGTGCTTGAAGTAGGAAGCCATTCGGATTTTCTCCAGGCTAGGGGGCCGCTCTTGCTGGTGCCTCAGCCAGTTACAAAGCATTTTTTTTTTTTTTTTTTTTTTTTTGAGACGGAGTCTCACTCTGTTGCCCAGGCTGGGGTGCAGTGGCGCGATCTCAGCTCACTGCAAGCTCCACCTCCCGGGTTCATGCCATTCTCCGGCCTCAGCCTCCCTGAGTAGCTGGGACTACAGACGTCTGCCCCATGCCTGCCTGCCTTGCTTGCTTGCTTATTTATTTATTTATATACATATATATATGTATTTTTAGTAGAGACAGGGTTTCACCGTGTTAGCCAGGATGGTCTCAATCTCCTGACCTCGTGATCCGCCCGCCTCGGCCTCCCAAAGTGCTGGGATGACAGGTGTGAGCCACCGCGCCCGGCCGACAGTCACAAAGCATTTTAAGGGAGAGGTTGCCCAACCCCTCCCCCTGCCCCATGCCACCCCACAAGGACTTATCTGAACGGGGCTGGCCCCACACTAGGCCTGTGGAACGATCTCCAGACACATCACCACAGCCTAGAAGGATGTCGTTGGCCACCTGCCATGTCTTGGGTACAGAACTAGAGTTGTTGTAAAACTTGGAGACAACATAAAAAGGTGTCTATGAAGTAGGTGTATTATCGTCACAATGAAGGTGAGAACATAGGCCCAGAAAGGTTGCGAAATGAGGGCAGAGTTCCTCAGCTAGTACAGGCGGAGCTGGGATTTAAACCTGGTCTGATTCAGCCAGCGCGGTGTTCACACGTGTAATCCCAGCACTTTGGGAGGCCGAGTTGTGCAGATCACCTGAGATCAGGGGTTTTCGAGACCAGCCTGGCCAACATGGCAAAACCCCCATCTCTACTGAAAATATAAAAATTAGCCGGGCGTGGTGGCGGGCACCTGTAATCCCAGCTACTCAGGAGGCTGAGGCAGGAGAATCACTTGAACCTGGGAGTTAGGGAGGCTGTAGTGAGCCAAGATCGCAGCACTGCACTCCAGGCTGGGCGACAGAATGAGACTCCATCTTAAAAAAATAATAAATACATCTTGTCTGATTCAAAGGCCAGGAAAGCCCCAAACAGGCCCAGTGTTCATTCTTTCTCGCTCTCTGCTCTTCTGTCTCCACAAGTCTCTGACTCTCTATAGACATTCATACCTTGGCTTGGATTTGATGACAAGCAGATAAGCTCCAGGCGAGTGCAGTTCCCAGATCCTCCCCCCCGCCGTGCCCCAGCCCCCATGCTGGGCAAGGTCTTTGACACCTCCCCTTTCCAAGCCCCCTCTGATGCCTGCCACCCACCCTTGGTCAAAAAAGAAGTGGAAAGTTGGACATGGTAATCCCAGCATTTTGGGAGGCCGAGGTGGGCAGATCACCTGAGCTCAGGAGTTCGAGACCAGCCTGGGCATCATAGTGACACCCTGTCTCTTAATTTAAAAATAAATTTGAAAGGGCCAGGTGCGATGGCTCGTGCCTGTAGTCTCAGCACTTTGGGAGGCCAAGGTGGGCAAATCACCTGAGCTCAGGAGTTCAAGACCAGCCTGGCCAACATGGTGAAACCCCGTCTCTACGAAAGTACAAAAAATTAGCCGGGCATGGTGGTGCATGCCTGTAATCCCAGCTACTCGGGAGGCTGAAGCACTAGAATCGCTTGAACCTGGGAGGCAGAGGTTGCATTGAGCTGAGATCGCACCACCGCACTCCAGCTAGGGCTACAGAGTAAGACTCTGTCAAATAAATACAATAAACTAAAATAAATGAAAAAGAAGTGGAGACGCGCTCACCCTTGAAGTACGCCACGCCGAGAAGGAGAACACTGATCTCATTGGGCAGTTCCTTTGTGGACCTGGCGAGCTTCCCTTTCATCTGGGCCTGCACCCAGTTGTTGATCTCCTGCAGGTCCAAGCGAGGGTTGCCCGTCAGGACTCTGGGCCTGGTCCCATACGACTTTTCCAGGGGTGCCACAAAGCTGGATTTTATACGCAGCTCTGAGAAGAGGCGGAGCAGAGGTTAGCGTGTGAGACTCAATGACCAGCATCCCATCTTCAAGAGCCTGCCAGACTCGGGTTCTGGTTTACCGCTCAGCAGGTCCTGACTTCCCACCCAGCATCTTCTTGTGATTCGCCAGGACTTCTGCTGGCATCCGCAGGCACTGGCCACGGGGCAGCAGATTCCCCACATCGTGCCACTGCCCTCCCTGCCCCTCCCACCATCTCCTGCAGCCCACTTCCTCTTTCTGATCCTCTGGGTTCACGGACCCTTCCTCCCCCACCAGTGCCAGGCCAGGCCTGAGCATATATGATCTATTGTTCAGAAAGAACCCCCAGTTGGCCGGGCGTGGTGGCTCACGCCTGTAATCCCAGCACTTTGGGAGTCCGAGGTGACCGGATCACGAGGTCAGGAGATCGAGGCCATCCTGGCTAACACGGTGAAACCCCGTCTCTACTAAAAATACAAAAAATTAGCTGGGCGCTGTGGCGGGTGCCTGTAGTCCCAGCTACTCGGGAGGCTGAGGCAGGAGAATGGCGTGAACCAAGGAGGCGGGGCTTGCAGTGAGCGGAGATCGCGCCACCGCACTCCAGCCTGGGCGACAGAGCGAGACTCCGTCTCAAAAAAAAGAAAGAAAGAACCCCCAGTCTGCAGCATGGAGCCCACATTCCTCAGGCAGCTCAGGCCGGAAAGGTGACTCACTCTTCTCAAAGATGATCCGGGAGGCACTCTTGAGGTTCTTCTGGGGGGCAGTGACCGTGCCAAGGAGCTCCTTGTAGGTGCCATGGATGTCTGGGCTGCTGATCAAGTCATAGTAGAGGGCCCGGTGAATGACGGATTCTGTTCGCTGCTCCGCTCCTGCCAGAGACAAGGATGTGGACGTTGATAACTGCACACCAGGGCCCAAATCAAGCCCCCTCCCAGAACACAGATACTATACTCATCTTTTTTGTCTGCTGAGAGCCCAAGTAGGTTGATCTTCAAGACAATCTAGGTGGCCAAAGAATTTTCATCCTTAGAGATTTTCCTGAAGTAGGTTAAAGGCGTCAGGTCTGGAAGGTGGGAGTGAGGGAGTGAGGGGTACCAGTCCCTGTACTTCTCCCATCACAGCCCTTAAGACTATTCTGGCCAGGCACAGCGGCTCATGCCTATAATCCCGGCACTTTGGGAGGCCGAGGCGGGTGGATCGCTTGAGCCCAGGAGTTTGAGACCGGTCTAGGCAACATGGAGAAACCCCGTCTCTACTAAAAATACAAATATTAGCTGGGCGTGGTGGCAGGTGCCTGTAATCCCAGCTACTCGGGAGGCTGAGGCGGGAGAATTCCTTGAACCTGGGAGGCAGAGGTTGCAGTGGGCTGAGATCGAACCACTGCACTCCAGCCTGGGTGACACAGCAATACTCCGTCTCAGGAAAAAAAAAAAAAAAAAAAAAGAAAAGACTATTATATAGTTACCTGATACTAGTTTCCCCTGTGAACCCAGCTGTGTCCTCAGTGAGGGCAAGCCCGTGCCTGCCTGTTTGCAGTTATATCCCCGGAACCTACGCTAAGGGCTAGCACCGCACCCGCTTGGTTAAGGAATGCAAGAATGTGCCTTGAGGCCGGGCGCAGTGGCTCACGCCTGTAATCCCAGCACTTTGGGAGGCCAAGATGGGCGGATCACGAGGTCAGGAGATCAAGACTATCCTGGCTAACACGTTGAAATCCCGTCTCTACTAAAAAAAAAAAAAAATACAAAAAACTAGCCGGGCAACATGGCGGGCTCCTGTAGTCCCAGCTACTCGGGAGACTGAGGCAAGAGAATGGTGTAAGCCCGGGAGGCGGAGCTTGCAGTGAGCTGAGATCCGGCCACTGCACTCCAGCCTGGGCAACAGAGCCAGACTCCGTCTCAAAAAAAAAAAAAAAAAGAATGTGCCTTGAAGTCACCGTGTCAGTAAGCGACCCCTGAGGTCAAGCACTATGTCAGTGGTTCCCAGCCCCTTTCGGGGAGCTGGGGAATCGTGTGTGTGTGTGTGTGTGTGTGTGTATAGCCCGAGTTCCCACCTGCACGGCTGGGACCCCCGGGCTGGGGGAGCTGGGAAATCGTGTGTGTGCAGCCCGAGCTCCTGCTTACATGGCTGGGACCCCCAGGCCAGGCCCCCAGTGCTACTTCACCCCTCCCTGGGCTCCAACGTCAATAAACTCAGCCACCGTTTACCCAGAGGCCACAGGGGCCCTCTCCAGGTCTGCCTGGGGCTTCCTGCCTCTGAGCACTCACCCAGCGAGAGGGCCGAGAGGGCCGTGGCCACACTGAGAGGAGACAGGAGCACATTGGTCGTGGGGCTCATGCTGGACCGCACCCGGTACAGGTCATAGCCAAAGTTGGAGACAGCCGCTGCCAGCTTGTTCACCGGGACTTTGAAGAAAGGATCCTCCTCCTCCACCAGCGCTCCTGTGCTGTCGGGGTCTGGGGAGCCCTGGCAGAAGACAGGAAGTCTTGGGTTTGAGTTCAGGGCCCTGCGGAGACGCACAGCGACTGACTGTCTCCTTGTGGCTTTGTGTAGGGTGGTGGTTCTGGCCCCTTGGGGCTATCCTTCCTAACTTTTTTGTGTTTGGCCTAAAACTGGAATGAGTTTTCCTCCCTGATCATGCATGAGCTATCTGCGGGGAGACAGCACAGAAGAGAGATTCGCTGGTTTTTTTATTTGAGACGGAGTCTCACTCTGTCGCCCAGGCTGGAGGGCAGTGGGGCGATCTTGGCTCACTGCAACCTCCACCTCCCTGGTTCAAGCGATTCTCCTGCCTTAGCCTCCCAGTTGGCTGGGATTATATGCACGCACCACCGTGGCCGGCCGGCTGACAGTTTTTAAAAAGTGGGTCACAGGAGCCGGGCGCGGTGGCTCACGCCTGTAATCCCAGCACTTTGGGAGGCCCAGGTGGACAGATCACGAGGTCAGAGATCGAGACCATCCTGGCTAACACAGTGAAACCCTGTCTCTACTAAAAATACAAAAAATGAGCCGGACATGGTGTCGGTCGCCCGTAGTCCCAGCTACTTGGGAGGCTGAGACAAGAGAATGGCGTGAACCCAGGAGTCAGAGCTTGCAGTGAGCCGAGATCGCGCCACTGCACTCCAGCCTGGGCAACAGAACGAGATTCCATCTCAAACAAACAAACAAACCACTGTCAGCCAAGTGGCTCACACCTACAATCCCAGCACTTTGGGAGGCTGAGATGGGTGAATCACTTGAGGTCAGGAGTTCAAGACCATCCTGGGCAACATGGTGAAACCCGTCTCTACTAAGAATACAAAAAAATTAACTGGTCATGGTGGTGGGCGCCTGTAATCCCAGCTACTTGGGAGGCTGAGGCAGGAGAATCGCTTGAACCTGGGAGGCAGAGGTTACAGTGAGCTGAGATCGTGCCACTGTACTCTAGCCTGGGTGACAGAGTGACACCCTGTCTCAAAAAATAAATAAAAATAAATATAAAAATAAAAATTGGGAGCCAGGTGCAATGGCTCGTGCCTGTAATCCCAGCACTTTGGGAGGCCGAGAAAGACGGATCACTTGACCTCAGGAGTTTGAGACCAGCCTGAGCAACATGGTGAGGCCCCATCTCTACTAAAAAATACCCAAAAAATTAGCGGGGCGTGGTGGCACGTGCCTGTGGTCCCAGCTACTTGAGAGGCTGAGGCATGAGAATTGGTTGAACCCGGGAGGCCAAGATTGCAGTGAGCCAAGATTGTACCACTGTACTCCAGCTTGGGTGGTGGAGTGAGTGAGACTGTCTCTAAAAAAAGAAAGTTAAAAAAAAGAACTGAGTTTTTCTTTTTTCTTTTTTTTTTGAGATGGAGTCTCACTCTGTCGCCCAGGCTGGAGTGCAGTGGCACAATCTTGGCTCACTGCAAGCTCCGCCTCCCGGGTTCACGCCATTCTCCTGCCTCAGCCTCCCAAATAGCTGGGACTACAGGTGTCCACCACCACACCCAGCTAATTTTTTGTATTTTTAGTAGAGACGGGGTTTCCCCGTGTTAGCCAGGATGGTCTCGATCTCCCGACCTCGTGATCTGCCTGCCTCGGCTTCCCAAAGTGCTGGGATTACAGGCATGAGCCAATGCACCAGCCCCTCACTGCAGTCTTAATCTCCTGGGTTCAAGTGATCCTCCCACCTCAGATTCTCAAGTAGGTAGTACCACAGGCACGTGCCACCACACCTGGTAATTTTTGCTTTTTTGTAGAGACAGGGATCTCACTATGTTGCCCATGCTGGTCTCAAACTCCTGGACTCAAACGATCCTCCTGCTCGGTCTCCCATACTGCTGGGATGACAGGCGTGAGCCACTGTGCCCAGCAGAACTGAGTTTTTTTTATTTGCGCCCATTGCCAGCACCTGTTGAGTAGGTGTTTGGTAGATGAGAAATAAATGAGTGGCCACACTGGCCGCAGTGGCTCACGCCTGTAATCCCAGCACTTTGGGAGGCTGAGGTGGGCGGATCAAGAGGTCAGGAGATCGAGACCATCCTGGCTAACACGGTGAAACCCCATCTCTAGTAAAAATACAAAAAATTAGCCGGGTGTGGTGGCGGGCGCCTGTAGTCCCAGCTACTCGGGAGGCTGAGGCAGGAGAATGGCATGAACCCGGGAGGCGGAGCTTGCAGTGAGCCGAGATCTTGGCACTGCGCTCCAACCTGGGTGACAGAGCAAGACTCCGTCTCAAAAATAAATAAATAAAATAAAATAAAATAAAAAAATGAGTGGCCACATGGCCCTGTAGAATGAATATTTTTATCCCATTTCATAGGCAGGGAAGCAAAGACTGAGGTAAGGGTTTTCTAGGGTCACAAAACTAGGAGGAGGGAGACTCAGAATTCATACTCCGACCTCACAACAGTCCAGGGCTCTTGCCAAGATGCCCAGCTGCTCTTGTCCCTCAAGGGTGGGCCACCCCCAACACTCACCCCGTAACACTCAGATGGCCCAGGCTTCCCTCCATGTGCCTGTATCTGCCTTGGCAACCCAGCTGTGCCCTTTCTGAGCAGGAGAGAGGTCAGTACATACCCTCGCCCCCTGCCACAGCCTGGTCAGTATCCGAACAAATGTCTGGGAACATGACCTGCTCAGTGGAGCCCCCACCAGGAAGACAAGGTAACAAGAAAAGGTAACAGCCGGGCGCGGAGGCTCACGCCTGTCATCCCAGCACTTTGGGAGGCCAAGGCGGGCGAATCACTTGAGGTTGGGAGTTCAAGACCAGCCTGACCAACATGGAGAAACCCCGTCTCTACTAAAAATACAAATGAGCTGGGCATGGTAACACGTGCCTGTAATCCCAGCTACTCGGGATGCTGAGGCAGGAGAATGGCGTGAACCTGGGAGGCGGAGGTTGCAGTGAGCCGAGATCGCAATATTGCACTCCGGCCTGGGCAACAAGAGTGAAATTCCATCTCAAAAAAAAAAAAAGTTTTTTTTGTTTTTTTTTTTTGTTTTTTTGAGACAGTCTTACTCTGTTGCCCAGGCTAGAGTGGGGCAAGAGCACCCTCTCAGCTCACTGCAACCTCCACCTCCCAGGTTCAACTGATTCTCCTGCCTCAGCCTCCTGAGTAGCCGGAATTACAGGCGTGTGCCATCAAACCCGGCTAATCTTTGTATTTTCAGTAGAGACAGCGTTTCTCCATGTTGGCCAAGCTGGTCTTGAACTCCTGGCCTCAAGTGATCCGCCCACCTTGGCCTCCCAAAGTCCTGGGATGACAGGCGTGAGCCCCCGCACCCGGCCAAGAAAAGATCTTTACTCAAGGGGGCAGCCCTGGACTTGTTAAAGTGCTTTGGATTTTTACTTTTTTGGGATCTTATTCTTGTACGCACTCTGTCCCCTGAAAGGCAAGGTGAGACATGTTCTGTTTTGCCGCTGGAGAAACTCCAGCCCTGGGGAAATAAAGGCCAGAACCTGGCCTGGAACCTGGGTCCTGGTTCCCGGTCCCGTCTCCCGTGCTGCCTGCCAAGGAGGGGTTGGGAATGCTGACCACGCCGTCCCCACCCGCCGACTGACCTCCTCCGGGCCGCTGGTGGGGTTCTGGCAGCTGCTGTGCCCGAGGAGAGCTGCAAAGCAGAGGAATAGCACCAGGGCCTGCATCCTGGGGCCTGCAAGAAAAGCATGAGGCAGCAGGCCACTCTCCTCCCCCACTGCACTGCTCCGCTATCCCTTCCTGGCCACCCCAGCCAGGGCCCAGGGGATGGGCAGGGCTAGGTGCTTTCCCCCACCCGCGGCAGCAACCACCTCCCAGTCCCCCATTCTCCCAGAAGTGGACCCTCAGCTTGAAGGCTCATCCCTCCCAGCAAGGTTCTCCCGCCCCTCCCCCTGCCTAGGGCCCACAGTCATACCATAAGCTTGTGCTTTTGTTTCATTGTCTGCGTCCGGGGACCCTCCTTTAAACCTAAAGCTTTTATTTATTTTTATTTTTTATTTTTTATTTTATTTTTTCAGACAGTCTGGCTCTGTCGCCCAGACTGGAGTGCAATGAAGCGATCTGGGCTCACTGCAACCTCGGCCTCCTGGATTCTCCCACCTCAACCTCCCGAGTAGCTGGGATTACAGGCGTGTGCCACCATGCCCAGCTAATTTTTTGTATTTTAGTAGCAATGGGGTTTCACCATGTTCTCCAGGCTTGACTCAAACTCCCGACCTCAGCTTATCCGCCCGCCCTAGCCTCCCAAACTGCTAGGGTTATAGGCGGGAGCCATCACACCCGGCCCCTGAACCTTTTAAAGATCCAGAGCAGTGGGGCCCCAGCCCCAGCAGGGCTTCTCCACGTGGAGTATGGCCCAGCACAAATGTATACGAAGGCTTTGCCCTGGAGGCAGCCAACCCGCTCCGGTAATAAGACCTGGGGCGACCTCTCCCAGGAGAACAGGGCAGAACCCAGGTCTCCTCCACGGAATCTCCGGGTACCAAGCAGAGGCACCCAGTCCGGCACCTGCCGTCCCTCCACATTCTCAAGCTCTCTTGGGAATTCTCTGGCCTAAAACCTGTGGCCTCACAAGGAAGCTCATTCCCTTCTCCCACAGTTCCCCTTCAGGAGCTCTTCCTCCCATGGTCAGGAGTGCAGGGCCTCGGGTCAGAGAGCCTGGGTTCACATTTCAATTCTGTGTCTTTTTTTTTTTTGGAGACAAAAGTGTTGCTGTGGTGCCCAGGCTGGAGTGTAGTGGCTATTCACAGGCACAACCACAGCACAGCCCGGATCTCCTGACCTCATGTGATCCTCCTGCCTCAGCCTCTTGGGTAGCTGGGACTGCAGGCGCGTGCCACCACACATGGTCTTAGTGCTGTGTCTTTGTAGCTCTCCAAATCACCATTTTTTCTCTTGTAAAATGGAAATAAAATAACCTACTATTAAAATAAAACAACCGCTGAGTGCAGTGGCTCACGTCTGTAATTCCAGCACTTTGGGAGGCTAAGGTGGGTGAATGACTTGAGGTCAGGGGTTCGAGACCATCCTGGGCAACACAGTGAAACCCGTCTCTACTAAAAATACAAAAAAATTAACTGGGTGTGGTGGCAGGCCCCTGTAGTCCCAGCTACTCAGGAGGCTAAGGCAGGAGAATCACTTGAATCCAGGAGGCAGAGCTTGCAGTGAGCAGATTGTGCCAAAGCACTCCAGCCTAGGCAACACCACAAGACTTTGTCTCAAAAAAAAAAAAAAAGCCAGGCGTGGTGGCACACACCTGTAGTCCCAGCTATTGGAGGGCTAAAGCTGGAGAACCACTTGAACTCCGGAGGTGGAGGTTGCAGTGAGCCAACGTCGCACCACCGCACTCCAGCCTGGGCAACAAGAATGAAAACTCCATCTCAAAAACAAAAACAAAAAAAAGGCCAGGCGCCGTGGCTCACACCTGTCATCCCAGCACTTTGAGAGGCTGAGGCGGGTGGATCCCCTGAGGTCAGGAGTTTGAGACCAGCCCGACCAACATGGTGAAACCCCATCTCTACTAAAAATACAAAAATTAGCCGGGCATGGTGGCGCATGCCTGTAATCCCACCTACTTGGGAGGCTGAGGCAGGAGAATCGCTTGAATCCAGGAGGCGGAGCTTGCAGTGAGCCGAGATCCCACCACTGCACTCCAGCCTGGGCAACAGAGTGAGACTCCGTCTCAAAAAACAAAAAAGAAAAAAAATGTAGACTCTGAATGACTTTGGCTCCCCTGCCCTGGCCCCCGACACATCATCCTTCATTATCCGTTTATATACACAAACATCCACCCACACAGCACACGTACTTTTCGACTTCCCAGAACAAACTGGATCAGAAAATTAGGGAAGATATTGTGTGATTGTTGGCTCTAGTCCTTAAAATTAAATCTGATAATCCACTGGACAATATTGTGGGAGGTGAAAGAAGACTGCCTTTGAGTTTACTCAGCTTAAGGCGGGACTGGCAGAGGAAGCAGCCTGGCTTTCTTTCTAAACCCCGCCTCGAGTGAGAGTCCCGCAGACCCCCGCGTTCCCAGCCAGCTGCTCTGGCACGTGGCTGCCCTGACATGCAGGGAGAAAGCTTTCGTGTAGACAACAAGAAAAGCTTTCTGCAGCACAAGATAGAGGCCTCACCACCATCCAGCCTGTCTCCACCCGGCTCGGGCCAGCCCCAGGCAGCTGCCAGGAGCCTGCCTCCCCTGAGCCTCTTCAGACTGGTTTATTAGAGACCAAAAATTCAGCGAGGTACACAGGAGGCAAGGCTAGAAGAGAAGTTGTCATTTCTAGTTCCTCTGGCCCAAGTAAGAAATTAAGGGAGAAGACAGGCTCATCCCGGCATAGTTTATTATTTTTTCTTTGAGACAGAGTCTCGCTCTGTCGCCCAGGCTGGAGTGCAGCGGCGCGATCTCAGCTCACTGCAACCTCCGCCTCCCAGGTTCAAGCGATTCTCCTGCCTCGGTCTCCTGAGTAGCTGAGATGACAGGTGCCCACCACCACACCTGGTTAATTTGTTTTAGTAGAGATGGGGTTTCACCATGTTGGCCAGGCTGGTCTTGAATCCTGACCTCAGGTGATCTGCCGGCATCCCAAAGTGCCAGGATTACAGGTGTGAGCCACTGCCCCTGACCATTCTCCTGGCATAGTATTTAAGGAAAAGTCACAATTCAAATGGACTTGAAGGAGGGACTTTAGTCTTAGTCCTTACAGAATCTAAGCCCAAACCCCAGATCAGGTGACAGATGACTGTCACCATGTGGGTAGGCGGAGGTGAGGTGAGGCAGCCTGGCAGGGAAGGGACCCAGGTCCAAAGGTGGCCCCCAGGTAGACAGAGGGACCCGGAGGATTAAGGGCAAGTCTGAAACCTTCACTTCAGGCCATCTGGATGAGGGAAGAGGAGAGATGATTGAAAACCCTACAAGGGCAGTGAGAGGGCAGAGCGTGGGGGTCTACATGGGCGCCCCTCAGCACACATGCAATGCCCTGTCCACGGCGGTGGTTCCTGGGCTGAGCAGGCGACCGCTGGCTGGCTGCGGCCGCAGGCAATGATGCCATCCTGTCCAAAGGGCAGTATCCAAGCCCCACTCCTGTCCTAGCAGGCGAGGGAGGGCTCAGAGAGCGGTAGATACCCTCCCTGCTAGGCCAAGGTCAGGCCTTATTTTCTGACAATTGCCCACATCAAGAAACACAGCAACTGGGATTTTTGTGATCTTGCCTCCAAGTTAGGCGGATCAACTCAAGCCAATACATGTGTTTCAGATTAAACCCAGTTAGGAGGCAAACACCCTCCACGGCCGCCGCCTCCTCTTCCCAGAACCGCAGGGCCTCCAAGCCACATGGCGGTGGGCCTCGGAGACAGTGTGGGGAAGGGCACCTCCCCCTCCCCGGCTCTCTGGAGGGGGTTCTGAGGGGTCCTCCCCGGCCCACCCATGGTGACCCAGCCCCAAACAATGTTTCCAGAAGTTTTAGAACCTGAATGAGTCACACTTCCCCACACCCCAGAAGCAGCAGCCCCAAGAATAGCACTCCCTGCCCCCCAACCCCACAGCCCCACGGAACCTGGGGGCTAACGCCACCTGCGGGCTAACGCCGGGTTAGCTAACGCCGGGTGGGAGGCCTGGGCCGGACGGGGTGGGTTTTCTGGGAATCCTGCTTAGACCCTCCCCCTCTCGGTGGCTTGCCACAGGCAGCAGAAAGGGTGCACCCCAGAACGGACAGCCTTTCCCTCCAGCACCACAGCTGGGCCCCCAGGACCTATACACCTGACGGGCTAAATAGTGGTCATTATTTGCCAGAGGCCACGACCTCACTGGTCTCCCCAGCCTTGACTCACAGCTTGGCCAAAGAGAGTGGGTGGGGGCTGGCTAGAAGGACCCAGCTGTCCTCCATCCCAGCCCTCAGCCAGGGCGCCCAGACCAGCGGTTTGGTTGTGCTGGGAAATTGCCTTAGCAGTCAGCACCAGCTGATTTTTGAAAACGTAGCCGAGAGCCCAGGGAGCAGGGGCCAGGGCTGGGCTGCAGGGCGCCCGACTTCCTGACTGCCTTTGGTGGAAGCAGCTCCCTGGAGCCTCCTTTCCTCAGGCTCCAGTCCCTTTGGGGTGCTGCTTAGACCCAACCCAGCAGCTTAGCTCCCCTTTCCTCCCCACGTCTGCCCCTCCACTGTTTCCCACTCACTTCATTCAAAAGCCTTTCCAGCCTCTTCCGTCGGTGCAGTGGGATTTGGGGATCACAGGATCCCGGCCTTCGGCCTTGTCCCCCCACCCCCCACTCCCTCTGCCCTCTCTCATCCACTCACCCTTGTGCCCAAACTGCAGGGGCTGCTGTCTCCCCATTTCCTCTCCCTTGCACCCCTCTTTTCTGCTCCCTCGAGTGCCCCTGCCTCTCCCCTGTCCCCCCAGCCTCTCCCGTCGTCCCTGGCATCAGAACAGCCAGGGAGCTGCTTTACCTGTGGATATGCTGCAGCTCCACACCCAGCCTAGTCCCGCTAAGCCTGCACACTGAGGGGGCTCCAGCCAGCACAAGAGCTTTTTTTGCGGCCTTCTAATCCAGCGTCCAGCAGGCTTCAGATTACAGCTACTCCTTTCTTAAAGCGACCTGCACTCAATTTGAATTCTGAGATTGCATCACTGTCTCGTGTTAACTTTAACCCACTGCTGCACGCCGTCCCTTACCCCCAAGGCACACACATTTGCACACCTTCCTCTTCCTTTAGATTTTCCTTAAGGCGCCAGGTGCAGGGGCTCACACCTGTAATCCCAGCACTTTGGGAGACCGAGGCAGGTGGATCACCTGAGGTCAGGAGTTCCAGACCAGTCTGGCCAACATGGTGAAACCCCATCTCTACTAAAAATACAAACAAAATTAGCCGGGCGTGGTGGGACACACCTGTAGTCCCAGCTACTCAGGAGGCTGAGGCAGGAGAATGGCGTGAACCCGGGAGGCGGAGCTTGCAGTGAGCCGAGATCACACCACTTCACTCCAGCCTGGGCGACAGAGCGAGACTCCATCTCAAAATAAAAAGAAAAAAGAGGCCTGGCGCGGTGGCTCAAGCCTGTAATCCCAGCACTTTGGGAGGCCGAGACAGGCAGATCACGAGGTCAAGAGATCGACACCATCCTGGCTAACACGGTGAAACCCCGTCTCTACTAAAAAAATATACAAAAAAACTAGCCGAGCGATGTGGCGGGCGCCTGTAGTCCCAGTTACTCGGGAGGCTGAGGCAGGAGAATGGCGTAAACCCGGGAGGCAGAGCTTGCAGTGAGCCGAGATGGCGCCACTGCACTCCAGCCTGGGCGACAGGGCGAGATCCGTCTCAAAAAAAAAAAAAAAAAAAGAAAAGAAAAAAGAAAAAAAAATTCTCAGTATAGTGACAACCTTATATTTCCTCCTCAATTCTTCCCCTATCACCATAACCGCCATCTTGAATTTGATTTTTATTATTTTCATGCATTTCTTTTTACTTTTAACATGTAAGTTTTTGTCCCTAAGTGATATATAATATCAGTTTGCATGTTCTTAAACCTTACTTAGGTCAACGTATCACACTGCTTTTTTTTTTTTTTTTTTTCAGATGGAGTCTCACTCTGTCACCCAGGCTGGAATGCAGTAGCGTGATCTCAGCTCACTGCAACCTCTGCCTCCTGGGCTCAAGAGGTCCTCCTGCCTTAGCCTCCCGAGTAGCTGGGATTACAGGCACGCACAAGCACGCCCAGCTAGATTCGTTGTTTATATCCTCACTAATGCTTGGCATATTGTCAGACATTTAAATGTTGCCATCTGGGGAGCGTGAAATAGATGTCCTGTCCTTATGGTTTTAATTTGCATTTCCTTGATTACTAGTGAAGATAAAAGGTATTTTCATACTTTCTTGGCCACTTAGGATTCTCCTTGTGTGAACTACCTGGGCCTGTTTTTCCGTTGAGTTGTTTTTCTTTTTCTCGTTGATTGAGTCCTCTCTGGATTGCAGCTAGGAATCTTTTTTGTCAGTTTTCTGTGTTGCAAGTATTTTCTCCCAGTGTGAGGGTTGTCTTTTCATTTTTATGGCAGGGGTGTCCAATCTTTTGGCTCCCCTGAGACGCACTGGAAGAAGAATTGTCTTGGGTCACACATAAAATACACTAACACTAATGATACCTGATGAGCTAAAAAAAAAACAAAAAGCAAAACAAAGCAAAATCTCAAAACAATCTCATAATGTTTTAAGAAAGTTTACAAATTTGTGTTGGGCTGCATTGAAAGCTGTCCTGGGCCTCGTGCAGCCTGTGGGTCATGGGTGACACAAGCTTGTTTTATGGTATCTTTTCATGGAAACACGTTTTTAAATTTTAATGCCAACATTTTCAGTCTTTTCTAATTTGTGCTTCTTTTGGTATCTTTAAAAAAAAAAAAATCTCTTCTTCCCCAAGATCACAAAGGGATTCATCTATACTTTCTTCTAAAATGTTTACAATTTTAGGCCGGGCGTGGTGGCTCATGCCTGTAATCCTAACAACTGGGAGACCAAGGCGGGTGGATCACCTGAGGTCAGGAGTTTGAGACCAGCCTGACCAACATGGTGAACCGTCTCTACTAAAAAAAAATAACAATAAAATAAAATATTACAGTTTTGCCTATTGTATATGTGTATTTGTATTAGCTTTTTTTTTCTTTTCTTTTTTTTTTTTTTTTTTGTTTTGAGACGGAGCCTTGCTCTGTGGCCCAGGCTGGAGTACAGTGGTGCAATCCCAGCTCACTGCAACCTCTGCCTCCCGGGTTCAAGTGATTCTCCTGCCTCAGCCTCATGAGTAGCTGGGATTACAGGAGCCCGCCACCACGCCCGGCTAATTTTTTTTTTTTTTTTTTTGATACAGACAGGGTTTCACCATATAGGCCAGGCTGGCCTTGAACTCCTGATCTTAGGTGATCGCCTGCCTCGGCCTCCCAAAGTTCTGGGATTACAGGGGTGAGCCACCACACCCGGCCTGTATTTGCTTTTTAAAGCACAATACTGTTTCCAAAAGGATACAAAAAAAGAGATTAAAAACACTGCATCCCAAAAGTAGAATCCTGTGACTGGAAATCAGAATGACAGGAAGGCTTTTCACTGGGTGCTTTTTGTTGCTTTTGAGTTGTGAACCATGTGAACAAAATACCTATTCACAAATAAGTAAATCATTTTAATAAATCCTTAGTAAAGGTTCTGGGCCAGGTGTGGTGGCTCATGCCTATAATCCCAGCACACCTGAACCCAGGAGTTGGAGACCAACCTGGGCCACATGGTGAAAAATGCTTGTCTCTATAAAAAATAATAATAAATAAAAATCTTTTTTTTTTTTTTTTTTTTTTGAGACGGAGTCTCGCTCTGTCACCCAGGCTGGAGTGCAGTGGCCGGATCTCAGCTCACTGCAAGCTCCGCCTCCCGGGTTTATGCCATTCTCCTGCCTCAGCCTCCCGAGTAGCTGGGACCACAGGCTCGCACACCACACCTGGCTAAATTTTTGTATTTTTAGTAGAGACAGGGTTTCACTATGTTGACCCGGATGGTCTCAAACTCCTGACCTTATGATCCGCCCGCCTCGGCCTCACACAGTGCTGGGATTACAGGCATAAGCCACCGCGCCCGGCTCAGTTTCATGACATTAAGTGCATCTGTGTACCCACAAATAGACAATTCTATCCCTGATCAAATATTCAATTGCCTGTTTGACATGAAAGATGAATAAATGCCAAGCACAGTGGCTCATGCCTATAATCCCAACATTTGGGAGGCCAAGGCAGGAAGATCGCTTGAGCCCAGGATGTCAAGGCTGCCGTGAACTGTGATTGCACCACTGCACTCCATCCAGCCTGGGCGACAGAGCAAGATCTTGCCTCTTCAAAACAAAACAAAACAAAACAAAAAAACCCTATGTTACAGGAAGTCAGAAGAGTTGTGTTTCTGTGCTGAGCCACTGTGTTACTGGCAGTCAGGAGAAGGTTCTATTTCTTGAGCTGGTGATGGTTGCACAGCAGTATTTGGTTCATGGAAACAGTCATTAAGCTTACATATAGTTAAGACTTGTGTACTTTGCAGATTGTATTTCAACTAAAAATTGTAAAGGAAACTTCACTTCAGCAGCTTCCCTTCTGCTTGGAAGAAAATCCAAACCCTTGCTGTGGCCTTCGAGGACCCTCGTGATCCGGCCCCGCCTGCGTCTCCAGCTCCATCTTCCCGGTTCTCTCTGACTTTGTCATGTGCTGGTCACACTGGCCATCTTTCTGCTTCTCTAGTAATCCAGGCTTTTTCCTGCCCCAAAACCCTTTGCCCGGGCTGCTGCCTCTTGCCCTGTTTCTGAACGGTCAGGTCTTCATACTGTCTGTCTCTCAGCGAAATGTCCCCTGGAAAAGGCCTCCCCACAGTTACTCAGTATCGCAAAATCTCTCCAGTTTCATTCATAGTACGTCTCCTGTTTTCTGTATCTGGTCCTTTTTGTTTTGAGATGGAGTCTCGCTCTGTCACCCAGGCTGGAGTGCAGCACCTGTCTGTTTATTGCTGCATCCCCAGGGCTTGGTGTGCTGCTGGGCTGACGGGAGGTGCTGAAGAGGCACCTGCTGGGTGGAGGTTACAGTGAAGGCAGCCAGACCAGAGACAGGGAGGGCCTAGCAGGCAATGTCAGGGATCCCAGGAAGTGAAGATGAGGCCCAGGCCGGGGCACTGGGAACTGCAGTGGAGAGGAGGGGAATACTGAGAAAGACTTGACAAGCATTGCAGGGCATAGTGGCTCACACCACTTTGGGAGGCCGAGGCGGGTGGATCACCTGAGGTCAGGAGTTCAAGACCAGCCTGGCCAACATGGTGAAACCTGGTCTCTACTAAAATACAAAAATTAGCCAGGCACAGTAGTGGGCACTTGTAATCCCGGCTACTCGGGAGGCTGAGGCAGGAGAATTGTTTGGACCCAGGAGGCAGAGATTGCAGTGAGCCGAGATCACATTGGTGCACTTCAGCCTGGGCCACAGAGCGAGACTTTTTCAAAAAATAAAAAGGACAGACTTGACAAGACAAAAACCACAGTGTTTATCGTGTCCCTAGAGCCTAAAGGATCTGTCCTGAGCTCTTCTCTGACTCCTCCTCCTCCTCCCGCTCACTCTCTCCACTCTAGCCCCACCATCCTGCGTGTCTTGAGCTCCTCGGCGGGACCTCTGCACACGCCGTTCCTCGGCCAGGCCACGCTTCGCTGGGACCTCCACAGTCCCCTCCTTCATCCCCTTCAAGGCCCTGCTCCCATCTCACCTCGAAGCTTTTCCTCCCAGCCCCGCCCCCTTCCCTACTTCACTTTTACCATTGCTCTTCCGGCAGCGTATCCTCAGACATACCACGTATTTTTCTTTGTTGATTGATCATCTGTCTCTCCACACTGCTTGTTTGCAAGAAGCCAGATTCCATGCCAGGCCTCTCTGACCATCAGGCACTTGCTCTTAACCACTGCACATTAGGGCTCCAGGTGGCCGCTCCCACGTGGACACCCTGCACCCCCAGCAGGGAAGCGTGCCCACCCACGCTGCCCCAGCTCCTGGGCCCTGGCACAGAGGAAGGTGTCAGCCCTGTGCCAAGGTTTCCCCACCTGCTTCCCCAAAATCCTCAGGCACTGACTGTCTCCAGCTGGAGCCGGGTACTCCCGGCAGCCTGCCCCCGGCTGGCGGGCGCCAGCTCCTGGCAGAGAGGCTGGTGTGTAATTAGAAGCTCCGCAAACTCCCTAATTGCCAGTTCTTCTCCCAAACCAGGAGGCTGGCGCTATTCTGAGCCACCCTTGTTGCTGGCTGCCTGAGGCATAGAGAGGAGAAGAGGCCAGAAGCAGAGGCAGGCTGGCGTGGAGATGTCCCGGGGGAGGGCTGGCGAGGTCAGAGGGGACCATGTGGAGAAGAATGCCTGGCAAGCGGCCAGAGGCCAAACGTGGCACTGTGTGGGCTGCCGCCCTGCTGGGCCTAGGGTTCCTCAGCACAGGCTGCCCTGCAGCCGCTTCCCTCCTCCCCCACCATCCTCGCTTGTCCCCACCCATGCCCAGAACAGTGACATCAAACCAGCCAGGCCCATTCATTGTTTATTCAGGTGGCATAAAAATCACTACAAAAACCTTACAAAAGAGCCTTAAGGAGCCCACAGGACCCTTCCCTGCCTTGGCTCCTGAGCTCCCAGGCAGAGGAGGGAGACAGGAGAGAGGAAGGAAGGGAGATGCTGGCAGTGTTGGGATCTCGAGGAGCCGTGGGAAGCCGGGATGACAAGGCCCTGGGGGTGGGATGGAGGCTGATGGGCTCTCAGCAGGTTAGGCCACGGTCAGGCTGTGCCAGACACGAGTTCCACGGGGGGCTGAGGACAACGCTGTCCCTCCAGGGCCACCACCAGGGCCCGTCTCTCCCCGCCCTAGCCTCGGTGTCCCGGGACAAGTCCAAAGACGGCCCTCTCCCCCTCCTTTTCTCTCTGGTAAACAAAAGTAGGGGTGTCCCAGCTGACGTGGGGAGCAGCTAACCTGTCTCCTGGCAGAACTAGCAGCACCTCCCTCCTGCCCAGGCCCCGGCACAGGACACCCTCTGAGCCCGTTTGGAAGAAAGATGGGGGTCAGGCTCCCGGCTCCCCGATGCCTGCCCTCCGCCCAACCGCCCCCCCCCCGCCCTAAACTCCCCAAGAGATGTTGGGAAAGAATAGCCTCTCTGAGAGCTCCCCGGCCCCTGCCCGAGCGCCACAAAGCAGGTTGGAAAGAGTCACATGAGTGGAGAGGCTGGTCCAGGCAGGGACTCTGGATGCCACAGCCACGGCCCCTCACTTAGGGCTGCCAAGCTGGGGGTAATCCTCCTCCAAGGGGGGCGCAAGTTTCAAGTCAGGGCCGAAGAGCTTGTCTCTGCGGGGGCCGGCTTTCAGGCTCTGGAGGAAGTCCTTGTCTCCCGGGGAATCCTGCTGCTCCTTGAGCTCCCGTGGTGCGCTGGGGTTGGGGTTCCTCACACTGCCCACAAAGAGGGGAAGGCCTGTGGTGTCCTCAAAGATGAAGAAGAGGAAGGGGCGGTTCACGCTGAAGGAGGACAGGGACATGCGGGACATGGCGACGCTGGTAGCCGCTGCCGCCTCCACGCCGACCTCGCTGAGCTCCAGGGTGGACTGATGCTGCACGCCGGACACCACCAGGCTCTGCTCAGAGATCCCGCGCAGGTCTGGGGCCTGGAACAGCTCCTGCAGGCCTGCCCAGGGCCAGAGATGGCTGGTCAGAGCTGCCCTTGGCCCGACAGGCTCCTGGAGCTGCTTGGGAGGGTGTCTGAGATCCTGGCCAGGGCACACCTTGAACTCATAGATCCCTGCTTCATTCCTGTTTGATTTCCAAGTCTCAAATATCACCTCCTCCAGGAAGCCTTCCCTGATCCCCAGCTCTAAAGTCCAACCTAGGCACATTTTCAGTGTTCTCCCGGGTGAGCTGGAGAGAAGCCCTCTCTGTTTTATCGCTTATGCTCTTGTAAGTATGTGACTGCTCGTCTGCCCACCCCATTGGACTCAGCTGTTTGCACAGGGTAGGCTCCCAGTGCCTGGTGCAGTACCTGGAATACAGCAGCTGCTTAGCAAATGGCTGAAGGATAGATGCTTTATTTATTTATTTTAGTTATTATAATTTTTTTTTTTTTTTTGAGATGGCGTCTCACGCTGTCGTCCAGGCTGGAGTGCAGTGGCATGACCTTGGCTCACTGCAACCTCCTCCTCCCAGGTTCAAGCGATTCTCCTGCCTCAGCCTCCCGAGTAGCTGGGATTAGAGGCACGTGCCACCATGCCGCATAATTTTTGTATCTTTAGTGGAGATGGGTTTTCACCATGTTGGCTAGGCTGGTCTGGAACTCCTGACCTCAGCTGATCCACCCGTTTCGGTCTCCCAAAGTTCTAGGATTACGGGCGTGAGCCACCGTGCCCAGCCTTTATTTATTTATTTATTTATTTATTTATTTTATTTTTTTTTGAGACGGAGTTTCGCTCTGTCGCCCAGGCTGGAGTGCAGTGGCCGGATCTCAGCTCACTGCAAGCTCCGCCTCCCGGGTTTACGCCATTCTCCTGCCTCAGCCTCCCGAGTAGCTGGGACTACAGGCGCCTGCCACCTCGCCCGGCTAGTTTTCTGTATTTTTTAGTAGAGACAGGGTTTCACCGTGTTAGCCAGGATGGTCTCGATCTCCTGACCTCGTGATCCGCCCGTCTCGGCCTCCCAAAGTGCTGGGATTACAGGCTTGAGCCACCGCGCCCGGCCCTTTATTTTTATTTTTGAGACATGGTCTCAGTTCTGTTGCTGAGGCTGGAGTGCGGTGGCACAATTACGGCTCACTGCAGCCTCAACCGCCTGGGTTCAAGAGGTCCTCCCACCTCAGTCTCCCCAGTATCATCACCACACCCGGCTAATTTTTGTATTTTTTGTAGAGACGGAGTTTCACCGTGTTGCACAGGCTGGTCTCGAACTCACGTGCTCAAGCAATCCACCCGCTTCAGCTTCCCAACGTGCTGGGATTACAGGCATGAGCCACCCCACCCAGCATTTCTTTAACAGTGTGACACCCCAGCTTCTCCTCCTTCCCCTTCCAGGGGAGCCGGCGAGGCTCACATGCCACCCCCGGCTCTCTACCCAGACTCTCCTTGCAGTGCTAGGTCTTGGGCAGCAAAGCAGATCCCCATTCTCCAGGCCACCCCAACTTGCACCAGGACAGAGGGTCCAGGGATTCCTATTCAACCCTCTCCCCCTCCCAAAGCCCTGGAAAAGAGCAGGACACAGGGCAGCCCTGACTCAGCTCCACTGCCAGCCGGAGGTTTCCTCCTCACCTGCCCTGCCCAGCCTGACCTCAGGGGCTGGCCCACACCCTCCTCCTTACCCAGCTGGCTGAGGGTGGCCACCAGGTCCATCTGGTGTTTCAGATACAGCTTAGGCAGCCGGACCTTGGTGGGCCTCTCCCACACCGAAGGTGGATGCAGGGTGTCCCAACTCAGGTTGGCCAGTACCTGGGACACGTTCCATTCAAAGTGGGTGGGTACAAGGACCACAAAGCTCATGTTGTTCTTAAAGGGAAAATGAGCCACCTACAGAAAAGGGAAGGGACGAGCATGAGGACCAGAAAGCCCCGAAGCTAAGTGGGGATGGGGCCAGCACGTGCTCCTGAGGCAGACGCTGGAGCTGCGGGCCATCCTGCCAGGCGTGTGCCTGACCCCGCTGCTCCTCCACGTCCTCACTGAGGGGTGGAGTCACACTCCCTCTCCCACCGCGGGCGGACACGTCACCGAATGAGATGCTTTTAAAGTTTCTAGCAGTGTGGCTGGGCGCAGCGGCTCACGTCTGTCATCCCAGCACTTTAGGAGGCCAGGGCAGGTGGATCACCTGAGGTCAGGAGTTCCAGACCAGCCTGACCAACATGGCAAAACCCCATCTCTACTAAAAATACAACAACTAGCTGGGCTTGGTGGCGGGCGCCTGTAATCGCAGCTACTCCAGAGGCTGAGGCAGGAGAATCGCTTGAACCCGGGAGGCGGAGGTTGCAGTGAGCCAAGATCACGCCACTGCACTCCAGCCTGTGGACAAGAGTGAAATCCGTCTCAAAAAAAAAACTTTCTAGCAGTGTCGCTGTCATGGACTGTGCTCAATACCTGCTGGTTTTCTCTCTCTTCACCTGCTACCAGCTGGCCCTGTGACCTGGCGTAAGGAATCGCCTGTCCTTGTCTCAGCTTCTCCAGATGTACCACAGACAGGGTCACTGGCTGTCATACCACACCTGGATTCTGTGGGTGAGTCACTGCAGAGTAATGTCCTCCCCACCCTCCCTCACCTCCCTCTTGTGACTTTGCCAGCTGTGTATATATATTGTGATTTGGCTTAAGAGTTCTTTTTTTTTCTCTTTTTTTTTTTTTTTTTTTTTTTGAAACAGAGTCTTGCTCTCTCGCCCAGGCTGGTGTGTAATGGCGCTATCTCGGCTCACCGCAAGCTCCGTCTCCCAGGTTCATGCCATCCTCCTGCTTCAGCCTCCCGAGTAGCTGGGACTACAGGCGCCGCCACCATGCCAGGCTAAGTTTTTTGGCATTTTTAGTAGAGACGGGATTTCACCGTGTTAGCCAGGATGGTCTCGATCTCCTGACCCCGTAATCCACCTGCCTCGGCCTCCCAAAGTGCTGGGATTACAGGCGTGAGCCAACGCACCTGCCTCTTTTTTCTTTTTCTTTATTTTTGAGATAGAGTTTGACTCTTATTGTCCAGGCTGGAGTGCAATGGCGTGATCTCAGCTCACTGTAACCTCTGCCACCCAGGTTCAAGTGATTCTCCTGCCTCAGCCTACCACGTAGCTGGGACTACAGGCGCCCACCATCTCACCTGGCTGATTTTTGTATTTTTTGTAGAGACGGAGTTTCACCATGTTGGGCCAGGCTAGTCTCAAACTCCAGACCTCAGGCGATCCACCTGCCTCGGTCTCCCAAAATGCTGGGATTACAGGAATGAGCCACTGCACCCGGCCATTAAGATTTCATTTGAAGGGATTCTGCAGCAAAAGCAGTGTGGACACCACAGGGCTCGAGGGCCTCCTGCAGTTGTGACTCCTTGGGTTCCAGGCAGAGTGCCTGTGTGGAGAACCCCTGCCCGTGGGAGGGTAAGACCTGGGTTCTGGCTGTTTGGGTCTGTAGAGGGCCTGAGGACAAGAAAGGCTGAGGAGGCCCAAGGAAAGGAGACAAAGGATGAAGGAGGAGTACGCAGGACACAGCCTGGAGGAAAGGGGAAGCAGGAAAGGGAAACCTCTGGGGAGGTGGATCAGACTGGCCTTTCAGAGTGAGCTGCTGGGAAGCCAGGACGCGCTCCGGCCGGCCTCGCCCACAGCCCCCTCCCAGCAGGGCTGCCCAAGTGGCTTCCGGCTCCTCCCTGCACAAGTGGCTGTGCTCTGTGTCACATTTGCCTTGTGATGCTAACAAACATGGCCATCTCAGCCACAGCCGTCTGGCCCAGGGATCAATGCCCAGGCCAAGGGGACCACATTTCGGCTGGAAGCAAGGGAGGCCACACCTGAGACAGCCTGGCGCAGAGTTTTATCCAATCAGAGCTGGGCGCAGTGGCTCATGCCTGTAATCCCAGCACTTTCGGAGGCTGAGGCAGGCGGATCACTTGCGGTCAGGAGTTTGAAACCAGCCTGGCCAACATGGTGAAACCAGTCTCTACTAAAAAAAATTGGCCGGGCGCAGTGGCTCAAGCCTGTAATCCCAGCACTTTGGGAGGCCGAGACGGGCGGATCACGAGGTCAGGAGATCGAGACCATCCTGGCTAACACAGTGAAACCCCGTCTCTACTAAAAATACAAAAAAAAAAAAAAAAAAAAATTACAAAAATTGGCTGGGCGCAGTGGCTCACGCCTATAATCCTAGCACTTTGGGAGACCCAGGTGGGTAGATCATGAGGTCAGGATATGAAGACCATCCTGGCCAATATGGTGAAACCCCATCTGTACTAAAAATACAATAATAGTTGGGCCAGGCTGGCCCAACTATTTATTTTAAAAATAAAAATAGCCGGGCATGGTGGCAGGCGCCTGTGGTCCCAGCTACTCGGGAGGCTGAGGCAGGAGAATCGCTTGAACCTGGGAGGTGGAGGCTGCAGTGAGCCGAGATCACGCTACTGCACTCCAGCCTGGGTGACAGAGTAAAACTCTGTCTCAAACAAAACAAAACAAAACAAAACAAAATTAGCCAGGCATGGTGGCACATGCCTGTAGTCCCAGCTACTCGAGAAGTTGAGGTAGGAGAATGGCTTGAACCCGGGAGGCAGAGGCTGCAACGAGCAGAGATCGAGCCACTGCACTCCAGCCTGGGTGACACAGCGAGACTCTGTCTCAAAAAAAAAAAAAAGGGAGGTTTGTCCAATCGGAATGTTTCACACAGGATGCTAAGAAATCCAATCCGATCAGATCCTCCCTTCTTTTTTTTTTTTTTTTTTTTTTTTGAGACGGAGTCTCGCTCTGTCGCCCAGGCTGGAGTGCAGTGGCCGGATCTCAGCTCACTGCAAGCTCCGCCTCCTGGGTCTACGCCATTCTCCTGCCTCAGCCTCCCGAGTAGCTGGGACTACAGGCGCCCGCCACCTCATCCGGCTAGTTTTTTGTATTTTTTAGTAGAGACGGGGTTTCACCGTGTTCGCCAGGATGGTCTCGATCTCCTGACCTCATGGTCCGCCCGTTTCGGCCTCCCAAAGTGCTGGGATTACAGGCTTGAGCCACCGCGCCCGGCCTCAGATCCTCCCTTCTAAGGAACACTGTGTGAGGGCCCAGTGGACTCTCCCAGGCTGGGGGCTGCGGAGACCCTGAGTGGCTACATGGCCGTGGGGTGGTCCCTGTGCTGCCCCAAAGTCCATGGGCCCTTGTAACAAACCCTTATCAACAACGATCACCTGAGTCTCAATCCAATGCCCCCTCCTCACAGAATTTACCCTTACCACTATAAAATGCCTAAATAAGGCCAGGCCTGGTGGCTCACGCCTGTGATCCCAGCACTTAGGGAGACTGAGGTGAGCAGATCAGAGTCTCAATGTGTTGCCCAGGCTGGAGTACAGTGGCACGATCTCAGCCCACTGCAGCCTCCGCCTCCTGGGTTCAAGCGGTTCTCCTGCCTCAGCCTCCGGAGTAGCTGGGATTACAGGCACCTGCCACCATACCCGGCTAATTTTTGTATTTTTAGTAGAGATGGGGTTTTACTATGTTGGTCAGGCTGGTCTCAAACTCCTGACCTCAAAATCACCTTTTTTTTTTTGAGAGGGAGTCTCACTCTATCGCCCAGGCTGGAGTGCAGTGGCACAATCTCAGCTCACTGCAACATTTGCCTCTCGGGTTCAAGTGATTCTCCTGCCTCAGCCTCTGGAATAGCTGGGATTATAGGCACCTGCCACCATGCCTGGCTAATTTTTGTATTTTTAGTGGAAACAGGGTTTCACATCTTGGCCAGGCTGGTCTTGAACCCCTGACCTTATGATCCACCCGCCTGGGCCTCCCGAAGAGCTGGGATTACAGGCGTGAGCCACCAGGCCCAGCCAAAATCACTTTTTTTTCAGCTTTCCCTCCACAGCACTTCCCACAGTCTAGAATTCCTATGTTTTTTTTTTTTTTTGCTTTTTTTTTTTGAGACGGAGTCTTGCTCTGTCGCCCAGGCTGGAGTGCAGTGGCCGGATCTCAGCTCCCTGCAAGCTCCGCCTCCCGGGTTTACGCCATTCTCCTGCCTCAGCCTCCCGAGTAGCTGGGACTACAGGCGCCCGCCTCGTCGCCCGGCTAGTTTTTTGTATTTTTTAGTAGAGACGGGGTTTCACCGTGTTAGCCAGGATGGTCTCGATCTCCTGACCTCCTGATCCGCCCGTCTCGGCCTCCCAAAGTGCTGGGATTACAGGCATGAGCCACTGCACCCGGCCAACGTCCATTCACTGCTGCACTGTGTATCCTCCCTCCTAAGAGTAGAGACCTGGCCTCCCTCATGCTCCAAAAAATCCCTAGTGCTTAGAACAGTATCTGGCACACAGCAAATGCCCACTATATTTTCACTGCATTACTGAACCTCAAAGAGCCTGAAGCCTCAGTTCTCCTGCCGGGTAGGAGCGGGGATCGTGGGACCTTTTGCAACTGCCTGCCTAGGGGACATGGCGGCAAGGAAGGCGAGACACCCTCCACCCATCCCTGAGCCTGCTCCACAGCCTGTCCACTGCCTTCCCCACCTCCCAGCCTCAGGCCCAGCCTGCTGGACAACCAAGAGTGACCTGGATCTCAGGCTGCTCCAGCAAGAACCAGCGCAGAGGGTACGTGCGGGCTTGCATCATGTCCACGGGCACTGTGAACTGCTCGTCCAGGTGGAAGGAGTCTCTCTGGGTGAGGCTCGGGTCAAACTTGCTCCTCCAGAAACCTGAAACCAAGCAGAAGGCAGGGGTCACGTCGACGGGGACCGGCTTGGTCTCTGCACCCCCAGCCCGTTGCCCATCCCACCCAGAATCCATTTAAGGATGAGAGAGCGGAGGAGGCCAAGACCCCAGGGAATGCCCGTTGGCATCCAATTGATGTAATGTCTCTTTCCCATAGCATTTTTGAAATCTAGGCTTGTGTTTTCCCCAATCCCTGCAATTCTCCTTGGAACCTCCTCCTGGATCTTTTCAGATCATTTGTTCCCAGGGTATTCTCTCTAGAACAACTCATCCGGCTCCTGGGCACCCGTCCCCACCACACCCAGACAGCCCCCTGCCTCATGGCCCAGACTGAGGAAGAAAGGAGAACAAAGCTTGCATGGCCGGGCGTGGGGACTCACGCCTGTAATCCCAGCACTTTGGGAAGCCGAGGTGGGCAGATCACCTGAGGTCAGGAGTTCAAGGCCAGCCTGGCCAACACAGTGAAACCCCGTCTCTACTAAAATCCAAAAATTAGCTGGGCGTGGTGACGGGCACCTGTCATCCCAGTTACTCAGGAGGCTGAGCCAGGAGAATCGCTTGAACCCGGGAGGCGGAGGTTGCAGGGAGCCGAGATCACGCCACTGTGCTCCAGCCTGGGCGACAGAGTGAGACTTGTCTCAAAAAAACAAAAAGGCCTGCACGTCCCAGCTCAGCCTACAGGGTGGGGGATCTGAGAGGAGGAGGAGCGCACCCTGGAAGTGGATGGCGTTGAGGAGAAGCAACACGGTGTCTTCTGGCAGCTCAGAGAGGAACTCCTGAATCTTCCCCTCCGTGGCCTCCTTCACCCATTGGTTGATGTTTGCCAGGTCATCTTCCTGCTTTCCCGTCAGGCTCACGGGCTTTGCACCAAATAGCCGTTCGGACTGTTCCAGGAAATCTTCTTTGATGGGAAATCCTGCATGGAGGGAGCACAAGCTGTTCCCAGAGCTCAAGCCTCCACAGCCAGCCACGCTCCCACTGGCTACCAGAGGCCCAGCCCCTCTCTCTCACCCTCCTCCACCCCGGGCAGGACTGAGGGAGCTTCCTGCCTTCAGTGCCTACCTTTCTGCAGGTACATCCTGGCAGCCAGTCGGAACGTGCCGGGGCCCAGGTTCTGGCAGAGGCGGCTCAGCAGATGGGGTAGGCAGGGCCCTGAGCCTGCATGCAGCACCTGTTGCAGCCTCTGCAGCGTGTGGTTCTGAGCACCTGGAGGGCACCACACAGGCTAAGGCCCAGCCGTGGGTCCTTTCTCACCCCCACTGCCCACTCCAGTCCCTCCTGGATTCCCGTGGCGAGCACATCCATGGGACCACACGCCATCCTTCCACAGCCACGGATCTGCTCTGCGTGACTCTCACCCCTGTGGGTGACGGGCTGGGTGACCTCACCTCACGCGTTACCTTCCGTCTCTGGGCTTCCGTTTCCCAGAGAGAGACCCTCCAGCACAGCGGGAAAGAGTGCAGCTATCAAACTTATCAAACGTGTGCATAGGAATCGCCAGGAGGGGCCAAGCGTGGCAGCTCACGCCAGCACTTTGGGAGGCAAAAGTGGGTGGATCACCAGAGGTTGAGAGTTCGAGACCATCCTGGCCAACATGGTGAAACCCCGTCTCTATTAAAAATACAAAAATTAGCTGGGCGCAGTGGCTGATGCCTGCGATCCCAGCTATTTGGGAGGCTGAAGCAGGAGAATGGCTTGAACCCAGGAGGCGGAGGTTGTAGTGAGCCAAGATGGTAGCACTGCACTCCAGCCTGGGCGACAGAGCAAGGCTCTGTCTCAAAAAAAAAAAAAAAAAAAAAGCATGAGGAAGACTTGTAAATAAGCAGATTCCCGGCCCAGTCCCTGAGATCTGATCCACACAGACGGACGGGTGGGGGCCTAGGAATCTGCATTTGTTGTTGTTGTTGTTGAGATGGAATCTCACTCTGTTGCCCAGGCTGGGGTGCAGTAGTGTGATCTCGGCTTACTGTAAGCTCCACCTCGCAGGTTCAAGCAATTCTCTGCCTCAGCCTCCCGAGTAGCTGGGATTACAGGCACCTGCCACCGTGTCTGGCTAACTTTTTTTGTATTTTTAGTAGAGACGGTGTTTCACCATGTTGGCCAGGCCTGACCTCATGATCCACTCGCCTCAGCCTCCCAAAGTGCTGGGATTACAGGCATGAGCCACCACACTCGGCCTAGGAATCTGCATTTTTACCAAACAGCCACGTGACCCTGGTGGAGGAACCACCACGGAGAACCACTGAGTACTGAGTTCCTACTGTCCTCCCAGCTCTCTTGGTCTGGACAAGTGGTGCCAGGGTACCTAGTGCCAGGTGAGACAGCGCCAGGGCCACACTCAGGGGTGACAGGATGAGGTTGGGGCAGGTGGACGTTTGAGCCACCAGGGAGAACAGGTCGGCAGTGAAGGCCATCATGGCCTGGGCCAGCCTGCGGGTCTGCTCTGGGGTGGGGTCTCTGCTGCAGACTCCTGGGGGACTCTTCAGGGCAGTCTGGCCACCAGGCTCCTGCAGGGACAGATCAGGGGTCAGGGAGGTCAAGCGGTCAGCTCCAGGTTCTGTGTTGAAGGTCTTGTCACAGCCCCCGTGCCTGAGGACAGCAGGAACTTGTCCCAGCCCCAGGGGAGAGGGAGCGTCAGGCAGAGGGCACTGGCATTCTGGGGCGTGGCGCCCACCTCCAGTCCTTCCCGCCCTCTCTCCCTTCTGGCCTCTGGACTCCAGAGCCTCAGCCTCACCACACGCCCCTGCTCCCGACCCCTGCCAATGGGCCCTCCTCCCTCTGGCCCCGCCCACTCTTCCCCAGCCCACCTGGTTGTACCTGGTTGCCCAACTTGAGGAGAGTAAGTGGGGACACCTTCTCCTGGTTTGGCCCACTAGTTAGCTGCAGAAAGGAAACAGATGGAGAGCGACCCTTCCCACAGGCCCCCCACCCTGCCCAAGCCACCGGTGAAACCCCCGGGGCCTTCCACCCAGTCACAGGCTCCTCACTCCCCAGTACCTGCCAGCCCAAGGGCTCCATGGCGCTCACAGGGGAGAACTGCAGAGAAAGGGGTGAGGATAGGAGGCCCCTCGGAGCCAAGCCCTCCCTCCACGCCAATGTCCCTCTTCTTCCCCCTCCACCCCACCCCACCTCGACTCCAGCCCAGCCTCACCGCGAAGCAGGGACCTTGCAGGCAGGACCAGCTGAGCACCAGGAGCCCCCAGAGCGGCGCCATGTTCCTGTGGCAGGGACAAAAAGCTCTGTTCCCGTCTCCTGTCCCCACGCCCGCCAGGGAACCCTACCCACGCCATCACAGACACCGCCAAGTCCTGGGTCACGATTGCCAAGGGGAAGAAGCAGGCTCCAGAATCAGAACAGATCCCAAACACAGGAGCAGCGGCTGCCACTCCTGGGGCTGGGACATCCCCCCCGGCTTCTTCCCCCGTTTAGTTTCTGGTGTTTCGTATTGCATGCACTGAGGGCGTTTTGGTGAATAGGAGGGAAATACCGAAACAAAACGTTCTCATTCTTCGAGGCCCTGAGCTGTGAGTCAGGTCTGCATCTGCACCCAGGCTGCCTCTTGCCAAAGGACCTGGCACTTCCCGTAACTCTGCCGGGCTTGGCCTTACCTTGTAAAACGGTGGCACAGCTCCCTTATTCCTCTCACATGCATGGTGAGGACCAAAATGAGACCGTCTTTTGGGGTTTTTTTGTTTGTTTTTTGAGATGGAGTTTCGCTCTTGTTGCCCAGGCTGGAGTGCAATGCCACAATCTGGGCTCACCGCAACCTCCGGCTCCCGGGTTCAAGGGATTCTCCTGCTTCAGCCTCCCGAGTAGCTGGGATTGCAGGCGTGTGCCACCACGCCCGGCTAATTTTGTATTTTTTAGTAAAAACGAGGTTTCTCCATGTTAGTCAGGCTGCTCTCAAACTCCCAACCTCAGGCGATCCGCCCACTTCAGCCTCCTCCCAAAGTGCTGGGATTATAGGCGTGACCATCTTTGTGGCCAGGCACAGTGGCTCACGCCTGTAATCCCAGCACTTTGGGAGGCCGAGGGCAGGTGGATCAGCCGGGCCAACATGATGAAACCTCATCTCTACTAAAAACACAAAAAGTAGCCAGGTGTGGTGGCGGGCGCCTGTAATCCCAGTTACTCGGGAGGCTGAGGCAGAAAATTGCTTGAACCCGGGAGGCGGAGGTTGTAGTGAGCCGAGATCACGCCACTGCACTCCAGCCTGGGCAACAGAGCAAGACTCTGTGTCAAAAAAATAAATAAGTAAGACCGTCTTTGTAAACCCTGAGTACGATGCTTGGCACTCCCCCAGGTCAGCTCGGCTCAAGGCCACCTCTTCTGGGAAGCCTGCCCTGAAGCCTCCACCACACAGCTCCCAGCCCAGAGCTCCTACCCAGCCTGCTGCGTCCATTTAGCCTGCCTTTCTCAGGCTGGTCAGGTCTTGCCCACAAGGCTGGACATACCTGTGAGGCCCTGAGGTCTCAGGAGGGGTGGCGAGGTGGCCAGAGAGCTGCCTTTTGACCCAGCAGGGGAGCCCAGTGAATGACTGACCAGAGTCACCTCTGCATTTAGGAGAATCACAGGCCTCGACCTGCACTCTGCCTCAGGCTGGCTCTGGGAAGGGCAGGTGTCGGTCTCAGGAGGGTAAGTCAGAGGAGGTCTCACAGTCTACCTCCAGCCCACCCCCATCCCACACAAGAGCCCTTGGCCGGGGCCCCGACTCCGACCTGGGTATTAGAATCTTCCCGCCAAGAACAGGCTCCAGTTTTTCAAGTCCCAGAGGAGGCTGGGGAGTGACAGGCCTCCTGAATAAATCCAGCCCAGACCCCTCAGCCAGGGAGGCAGCTCCCTCCTCCTCTCCCGCCCAAGGAGCAGGCCGAGCCGCCCCTCCCCTCGTACCTCTGCGGGCTCCTTGCTGCCACACACGACGTTCCTCTGGTCCCACTTGGGTGCTCCCCACACTCTGCCCGGGCTCCAGCCAGCCCAGCCCACCCCTCCCCTCCCACCAGGACCTTTACTCTCAGCCAACCCCTGTTCAGGTTGCCTTCTCTTCTGGTAAATATTGACTTGCCCATCCGGTTAAACATTGACCTTGAAGCCAGAAGCCCCTTTCGCACCAGGGCGTCTAATCCTGAGGCAGCCACACAAAGCCCCCTATATTTGGGTCCCCCCTGAGCCTGGAAAGAGGAAGTTCACGAGGAGAGAGGTGAAGAGACTGGATCTGGCTGGCCAAGAGGGCGGATCCAGAGGGCGCAGGAACCTAGCGCTGTGTTAAGCCTTCCAGAGACCCCACAAGATGTGGATCATCCCTGGTTCAGCCAGGCTCAGAGAGGCCATGTGACCTGCCCAAGGACACAGAGCTGGGCTGAGTCACATCCAGATTCTCACTGCCATTGTCCTTTCTTCTCCCCGAGAGCTGCCTCCCGCTCCCGAGGGGAGGAAAGGGGAAGCCACAAGAGCCTGTGCAGAGAGCCCGGGATAGGAAGGCCACCCCCAACCTCACAAGCCCGGGATCCAGGGTGGCTGCCTTCAGACTGGGCCCGGAAGGCAGGGGGTAAGGGAGGAGAGATGAGAGGGACTCGGCCTCTCCCACTGTCCTGCCACTCCGGAGCAATGTCCCTTTCCCCTACCCAAGAGTGAGGGTTCTGGAAACTGGCCCGGGGCTGTGTGAACCAGAAGCCTGGCAGCCTGTGCAAAGATCAGGCCGCTTCCCATCTTCACACCTGCTCTTCACTGCCCTGCATCAGGCCGCTTCCCACCCTCACACCTGTTCACTGCCCTGCATCAGGCTGCTTCCCACCCTCACACCTGTTCACTGCCCTGCATCAGGCTGCTTCCCACCCTCACACCTGTTCACTGCCCTGCATCAGGCTGCTTCCCACCCTCACACCTGTTCACTGCCCTGCATCAGGCTGCTTCCCACCCTCACTGTCCTGGAAACTGCTGGGTCTCGACTTTCCCCACCCTGACACCACCAGCAAGATAAGCCTCAGGCCAGGCGTGGTGGCTCACACCTGTAATCCCAATACTTTGGGAGGCTGAGGCGGGAGGATCGCTTGAGCCCAGCAGTTGGAGACCAGCTTGGGCAACATAGTGACACTCCATCTCTATTGGGAAAAAAAAAAAGACAAGCCTCAGTTCGCCCCATGGCTCTTCCAAAGGATTTATTGGTCCTATTTACATCTATTGCAAATTGTGAGGAGGCAGCAGGGGCCAACAGCGGACCTCATCTCCGTCTAGAAGGTGAGGCCGCAGGGATGTTTCAGTCTTCCTCTGGCAGAGACCCGAGGTGCAGAGATGATTCTTCTCACCCCTTCGCTCAGGGTCGTGGAGCCCCAGCAGGGGTTCAGGGCCCAGAGGCTGCCCCCTCAGCTCAAGGCACAAACACTGTAGTTAGGGGTAGGCAGGCAAGGCATGGGCTCACTCCTGGGCAAGGCAGGGGCTCACTCCTGGCAGGCACCACTGGCCAAGTGCTCCTTCTCTCCCCTGCTCCCAGCCTCTTTCTTCCTTCCCCTCCTGGTCCCACACTGGCCAGGGCCTGGGTGGGTGGCCACTTAAACCCCAGACCCTGGCCCTTAACTCCTGGACCATGGCCAGCCTTCCTTAGGCTGGAATCCAAGCACCATCAGTGCCCTGGACCAGGCCACATTCCCTGTCCTAGAGGAACGAGGCAGAGAGAGCCCAGTGTGGGGTGAGGGGCTAGAGACCGGCTGGGCAGGGCCAGTCTCCCTTCCCCTTCCCGAGCCTCCCTGTCCTCATGTGGACCCAGAGGGCAGAGCTGGGGAGAAGTGAAGGTAGCAATGCTTCTTCCTGCTCTCACTTCCTGCTTGCTAGGAGCAGTGCGTCCCCAAGTCATGAATGAGACCCCTCTGGCAGGCTTGGTGGCTCTCGTGATTTAGGGGCCGGGACTCCCCCACTCCAGTTGGAGGCCCCAGTTGGCAGGCCATGTGGGCACCCAGGGCGTGGGACCCAGGGCCTCCAGGGAGGCAGCTGCTGCTTGGGGGAACAGGGTGAGCAGACACACTCCCGCAGATGTCTTCCCACCCTTGCCCGCCCAGCTCCTGCCTCAGCCTATGCCAGGAGGCGGATAACCCCGTTGTCTGAGCCCAGAAGGAGGTGGCGTTTGGTGGGCAGCAGGGCCAGGCTGGTGAGCGTGCCGCGGAAGTTCTCAGAGCTCAGCTTCGTGGTGGCCTGGGAGGGCGGTTCAAGCAGGGAGCAGACGCCAATCTTGTTGGACACAGTGCCGGTGACCGCCTCGCTGCCGTACAGGTCAAAGGTGTGGATGGGGTCGGACGCTGACTTATAGTGATGGGTGGGTTTCTGCTCCAGCTCCTTCCAGACGGTCAAGGAATGGTCAGAGGAGGAGCTGACCAGGACGCTGCCCTCCACCGCCTGTCCCGGGAGAGGAGAGCCTCAGCAGGGGCCTGGGACCTTCTGTGTACCCTCGAGCCCCAAGGCCTTCCCAGCTCCCTCCACAGTCTCTCTCCAGGGAGACAGGCCATCCTGGGTGGGTGACAGGCCACCCTCCCACACACACCATATTCGTGTTTTTCTTTTTTTTTTTTTGAGACGGAGTCTCGCTCTGTCGCCCAGGCTGGAGTGCAGTGGCCGGATCTCAGCTCACTGCAAGCTCCGCCTCCCGGGACTTCAGGTGCCCGCCACCTCGCCCGGCTAGTTTTTTGTATTTTTTAGTAGAGACGGGGTTTCACCGTGTTCGCCAGGATGGTCTCGATCTCCTGACCTCGTGATCCACCCGTCTCGGCCTCCCAAAGTGCTAGGATTACAGGCTTGAGTCACCGCGCCTGGCCTATTTTATTTAATACACTCAGCATCCGTAACCCAGTCATCACTCTAAGTTGAGAACTACCCATAGGCATGGTGCCAGGCGTGCACGTGACAACCTTGACCTTCATAACAACCCTATGCGGTGGATGCTGCCATTGTCCCCATTTCACAGAGAGGAAAAGCGAGGCTCAGAGAAGTGAAGTAACCATAACAAGGTCATGGGGCCAGTAAGCAGCAGAGCCGGGATTCACACCCAGGCTGACCCCAGAACCCTCCTGACACTTTCTTGGAAAGTTAGAATTTAGGGGTACCTTGAGCTCAGGGTTCCCTGGGGCCTGCTCTCAGCAGGGCAATGCAGGACTCAGCCAAGATGGGGAGGAAAGTCCCAGCTGCCTGCAGAAATCCTCCCACACGTAGCCCTGTTCCTCCCCTCCTGGGCCTCCCTGAGCAGCTCCCTGAAGCCTGTGACTGAGAATGGAGGGAGGGGAGGGGAAGGAGAGGGGGGCAGGATCCCCAAGCCCAGGCCTGCTCCTGCCCCTGCCAGGGCAGCCCAGCAGGGCCATGGACTCTGCTCAGTGGTCTGCGGGCAGTAAACAGCCTCCCAGCTGAGCTTTATTTAACCTGAACTGGGTCACGGACAGGACCTGACCCCTGATCCTCCAAGCAAGACAAATATGGACAAGGGTTACTCATTAGAACATCTCCATGAGCAACAGGGTCAGCCCTGCCTCACGGCTCGCGCCCCCATGGCCTGCCTCCTGCTGAGGCCCCTGCAGTGCGACTGGCTCCCAAGTTGGCCCAGGAGAGCCACCCTCCCTGCCCATCAGTCCTGGACCAGGTATATAAGACAGACCAGCTCGAGCCTGTCCCTGGGCAGGCAGGCCCTAAGCAGGGGTGATGGCTGGACACGGGCGGGGGCCGCACAGCAAGGGGAGGGGGACCTGGCCCGTCACCTTGATCTGCAGGATGTCCCCCTCGTGGGCTGGCCAGCCTCGCAGAACCAGGCCCGTGCGGGTGTCCAGGAGCACCATGAAGCCCGAGGAGAAGCCGGCCACGACGCTACGGCCACTGGGGCTGACGGCCAGGGCACGGACAAGCCCAGGGTTCAGCCCACCGCCCAGTCGGAACTCGTGCTGCAGGGAGAGGGCGGTTGAGCTGAGGCACCACCTTCCCATCCCACGCTCCCCAAGGCCCTGCCCACCACCCAAGCCCCCACGGCAGGAAGGCCTGAACCTCTGACCCTCATCAAGGGGCATGAAAAGCCCAGAACCCCACCCTCATCACAGGCCAGAGGACTGCCCCACAGGGTGTGCAGCTGCGGGTGATCTAGCACCAAAAAGAAACTAACTAGTGCCCCAGAACGACATCCTGGCTTTCTGTTTTGGGGGAGTCTGTCCTCCCTGCCAGGTCGCCAGAGAACCAGGCGAGTGCTCAGGGAACTGGACCCTCCTGACCTGCAGACCAGGCTTCCTGCAGTCCACAAAGCGCAGGGTAGAGTCAGAGCTGGCCATGGTGATGCTGGTGTGGGGGGCGGGCATGACAGCCACCGCAGTCAGAGGCACCCGGCTGTCCAGCGGCTCCACTGTGCGAAGGGTCTTCCCTGGGAAGGAAAGTCACAGTGGATCTGGGGTCGCAGCAGCTGATGGAAGAGCCCTGGGAGCTTCTAATCCCCCAACTCACCGCACACCTGCCTCCCATCCCCCAGAGATCCTTAGAAAATGCTAAAGAGGCCGGGCGCGGTGGCTCAAGCCTGTAATCCCAGCACTTTGGGAGGCCGAGACGGGTGGATCACGAGGTCAGGAGATCGAGACCATCCTGGCTAACACGGGGAAACCCTGTCTCTACTAAAAAAAAATACAAAAAACTAGCCGGGCGTGGTGGCAGGCGCCTGTAGTCCCAGCTACTCGGGAGGCTGAGACAGGAGAATGGCGTGAACCCGGGAGGCGGAGCTTGCAGTGAGCCCAGATCGCGTCACTGCACTCCAGCCTGGGTGACAGAGCGAGACTCCGTCTCAAAAAAAAAAAGAAAATGCTAAAGATGTTTCTTTTTTTGAGACGGAGTCTCGCTCTGTCACCCAGGCTGGAGTGCAGTGGCGTGTCTGGGCTCACTGCAACCTCCACCTCCCAGGTTCAAGTGATTCACCCACCTCAGCCTCCTGAGTAGCTGGGATTACAGGAGCCCGCCACCATGCCCAGCTAATATTTTTGCATTTTTAGTAGAGACGGGGTTTCACCATGTTGGCCAGGATGGTCTCCAACTCCTGGCCTCCCAAAGTGCTAAGATTACAGGTGTGAGCCACCATGTCCAGCCTAAAGATGTTTCTTGGCCAGGCGTGGTGGCTCACGCCTGTAATCCCAACACTTTGGGAGGCCGAGGCGGGTGGATCACGAGGTCAGGAGATCGAGATCATCCTGGCTAAGAAGGTGAAACCCCGTCTCTACTAAAAATACAAAAATTAGCTGGGCATGGTGGTGGGCGCCTGTAGTCCCAGCTACTCGGGAGGCTGAGGCAGGAGAATGGCGTGACCCCGGGAGGCGGAGCTTGCAGTGAGCCGAGATCACGCCACTGCAGTCCAGCCTGGGCGACAGAGCAAGACTCTGTCTCAAGAAAAAAAAAAAAAAGATGTTTCTTGACTCTCCCACCTTCCTGCTTCCATGGCCCAGCCAGGCTCCCATCCCCAAAGTAACCTCCTCTCTCTGCACAGCACTGCTGACCCAATGCCCGCTCCCTCTGTCTTCCCTGACACCATCTCTTTCCCCCTTTTAACCATATTTCTCCCTATGGTGATGCCAAAAAGTAAGCAACCATTGGCCAAATATCATCTGCTACACATGAAGCCAAAATCCTATGTGTATTCTCTTCTTCTCTTTTTTTTTTTTTGAGACGGAGTCTCGCTCTGTTGTCCAGGCTGGAGTGCAGTGGCATGATCTCAGCTCACTGCAAGCTCCGCCTGCCGGGTTCACGCCATCCTCCTGCCTCAGCCTCCCGTGTAGCTGGGACTACAGGCGCCCGTCACCATGCCCGGCTAATTTTTTTGTATTTTTAGTAGAGACGGGGTTTCACCATGTTAGCCAGGATGGTCTCGATCTCCTGACCTCGTGATCCACCCGCTTTGGCCTCCCAAAGTGCTGGGATTACAGGCGTGAGCCACTGTGCCTGGTTTTTTTTTTTTTTTTGAGACAGAGTCATGCTCTGTCGCCCAGGCTGGAGTGCAGTGGTGTGATCTCGGCTCACTGCAACCTCTGCCACCTGGGTTCCAGCAATTCTCCTGCCTCAGCCTCCTGTGTAGTTGGGACTACAGGTGCCCACCACCATGCTCGGCCAATTTTTGTATTTTTAATGGAGACAGGGTTTCACCATATTGGCCAGGATGGTCTAGAATTCCTGACCTCCTCATGATCTGCCCACCTCGGCCTCCCAAAGTGCTGGGATTACAGGCGTGCACCACCGCGCCCAAACACATGTTATCTTCTAAGCCCGTTTTTCTGATTCTGTTTATGGATGGGAAAACAGATGCTTCCAGCAGCAGGAACTTGCTCAAGGTAAGTGAGCTGGTGGGACCAGTTCAGACTTAAGTCTAACAGGTTGGAAACCCTAACTGCTCTTCTCGGCGGCCTCGCTGGGTCTCCCCAAACTCCGCAGCATTACAGCCCCACCCTCGGGCCCCCTTCCCAGAGGCCTGGCGGGCGCAGGAGCAGGAACAGAACAGGCCTCACCTGGGCCCGCTCACCTGTGAAGGGGTCCCAGACGTGCACAGCCCCGTCACAGCTCACCACGTGCTGGGGGGCCTCGAGCTGGCCCACGAAGAAGACGCTTTTGCGGTGCTGGGTGTAGACGAGACGTGGGGCCGTCTCGCTGGTCCCGTCGCCATAGTTGTACAGTGGCCAGAGGCGCACAGTGCGATCCTTGCTGCCGCTCAGGAAGAAGTCCTCGCTGCTCAGGGGTGCCACACACTTGACGGCCCCCGAGTGGCCCGGGAAGCTCTGCAGGCGGATCTGGTGGAAGTGAAAGTGGGCGTCCTGCTGGCTCACGCCGATCTCGTACTGCCAGTACGCCAGCCAGTTTCCGCTCAGCCCGTGGGCGCTCCGCGGCAGCTCCTGCTTCAGGGCGTTGTCCTCGCTCCCGCTGCCCAGGCCCCCGCCACCCACCCCCGAGATGGGGCCCAGCGGTCCAGGGTTCTCAGGCCGAGAGTCATTAGGGATCTGAATGCGATTCCCCACCAGGACGCTCCCAAAGGTCCCCGAGTGGCCGTCATCCTGAGGGCAGCCCCCACCCTGGGGGTCCCACTCGGGGCCGGTGCTGGGCACGGTGGGCTCCATGCTGGCAGGGTTGCGACTGCTCGGGCTGACGCTCTCCAAGTACAGCCCCGCCAGCTCCCCAACCAGCTTGTGGTTGGGGACGATTTTCCGGATGATGTCACCTGGATGGGAGTGGGAGAGGTCCTGAGACAGGGAAGATGGCAGGCGGCTGCTATCACCCATCCAAGGACTCGGGAGCCACAGAAGACGGGACAGGAACTGGCTCTGCAACTCTGGGCAAGTAACTCTGTCTCTGAGCCTCAGTTTCCTCCCCGGTGAAATGTGCATTCATTCCGTTGTGATGTACACATGAGCGTCTTCTATATGTGCTGTGCCGTGCTGGGCACTAGGAATAGAATACGGAACAAGACAGGTGGTGCCCTGGCCTCCCAAAGCTTAGATTTCAGTGGCGGGATGATAACACGTGTTATCTGTCTGTCTGTCCTCTGCAGGGAGATGACACGCTGAAACGATTAGCACAGCACCATGCAGGGCCCAGAGGGGAAGCTTCGTAAACAGGAGGCCACTCCTTCCCTCTCAGCTCCTGCAGACAGCCAGTCCACCGCCCTGACTCTCCTGCCTTCCCCAGGGATGCTACAGGCCAGCTCCTGGGCCTCTCTTGCTGGCTACTGCTCCGTCCCTGTTTGTATGTCACCTTGGACGTAGGGGTCTGAGACCGAATCCCTTTGCTCTCACCCAAAGAAACTACTTAGAACCCACTGCTGACTCTGGGGCAAGGGCAGAGAATGGGGCCTCCCAAGGGAGGAGACGGCCACGAAGGCTGTGACAGGGAACGTGACGGGGCAGTACCCAACAGGCAGGAGAAGGGCACGTAGATTGTGTACGCCATCTCCAGGGTGAACACCTTCTGCAGCTCGTCCAGCAGGGCAGGGTCCACGGGCCGCTGCTGCCCATCAGAGAAGACCACCTGTGGCAGCTGGCCCTCACCACGGCCCGCGGGGTCCAGCTTCAGATCCTGTGAGCAAGACGCCCAGGAGGTCAGCCGGGTCCACCGCCCCCACCCCAGCCTGCCCTGGCCCTCACCGAGGCCCTCAGGGTCCAGCTTCAGATCCTGTAAGCGAGACGCCCAGGGGGTCAGCCGGGTCCACCGCCCCCACCCCAGCCTGCCCTGGCCCTCACCGAGGCCCTCAGGGTCCAGCTTCAGATCCTGTAAGCGAGACGCCCAGGGGGTCAGCCGGGTCCACCGCCCCCACCCCAGCCTGCCCTGGCCCTCACCGAGGCCCTCAGGGTCCAGCTTCAGATCCTGTAAGCGAGACGCCCAGGAGGTCAGCCGGGTCCACAGCCCCCGCCCCGGCCTGCCCTGGCCCCGCAGATCTGCCCACCTGTTGCCGAAGCTCATGCAGCTGAGAGAAGACCTGGAAGAAGGTGGCCACAGGCTCGCTCAGGTGCTGCTGGACCATCTCCTGTCCGATGCGCAGGCAGATGAGGGCGATGAGGCTGATGGTTTTCACACACAGGATAGTCCGGGCCTGGGCCCCACTTGGGAACCTGGAAACAGAGCTCATGAGCTCCAATCCCGGGTTCTGCAGGACTTGACCAGAATCTATCAAAAGCTTTATTTATTTTTATTGAGACAGAATCTTGCTCTGTCACCCAGGCTGGAGTGCAGTGGTATGACCTCGGCTCACTGCAACATCTGCCTCCTGGGTTCAAGCAATTATCTTGCCTCAGTCTCTCGAGTAGCTGGGACTACAGGTATGAGCCACCATATCTGGCTAATTTTTTTTGTATTTTTAGTAGAGATGAGGTTTTGCTATATTGGCCAAGCGGGTCTCGAACTCCTGACCTCGTGATCCACCCACCTCGGCCTCCCAAAGTGCTGGGATTACAGGCGTGAGACACCATGCCCAGCCTTTATATATATTTTTAAAGACGAGGTCTCATTTTGTTGCCCAGGCTAGTCTTGAACTCCTGGACTCAAGCAATCTTCCCATCCTGGCCTCTCAAAGTGCTGGGATTACAGGCATACAGCCACCACGCCCGGCCATATCAAAAGCTTTAAATGAAAGAAGCTCTAAGACCAACTGGTTCAAACCAGATGAGGAAACTGAGGCACAGGAAAAGGGTGTGGCTTGCTCAGGGTCAAAGAGCGGGGATCAAAACCAGGACTCTTGACATCCAGCCCAGTGTTACATCCTCTCCCCTGAGCTTCCCAGCCCCTCCTGGGCAGCCCCTCCGCTGGGCCGGTCCCCCTACATCGGCTGGGGCGGAGGCCTACCCCGTGACGAGGGAGGTGAGGAAGCTGAGCACGGGCAGCAGGACCTCATGGCTGATCCGGGGCAGGATGTCCATGAGTGTGGTGTCTGAGAGGTACACGATGATCTTCTGAGTCAGTGTCACTGCGGCCAGCAGCCCCGCCTCCTTACGGCTGTTCAGTCGGCTGGGGCCTGAGGCACTCCCTGGGGCCACCTAGAACCACCCAGCAGATGAGGGCCTGGCAGCCCCAGGGACCCCCTGGCACCCAGAGACCCCGGGCCAGCCCTCAGGTCCTCAGCCTTCCCAGCCCCGGGCCTGCCAAACCAGCGACTGACCAGGTAGCTGATGTAGGGCAGGTACTGGTAGGTGAGGACGGGCTCCCCATACAGGTGGGCGATGTGGAGGAGACAGCTGAGCACGGGCCCTGACACGATGTCGCCCAGGACCGGCCTCTTCTGGTAGATGTTGCCAGCGCTCAGCGGAGGGCTCTCGCCACTGCTCACCGTGAACTGCTGCCGAGTGGGTCCTGCCAAGGAAGGGCCAGCAGTCCTGAGTCGCCAGTGGAGGGCCGGAGGGAGCCTGACCCTGCAGGGCTGCACTGGCTGCTTGAGCTCACTCTAGCCTGGGGCCCAGCCCGGCCCTATCCAATTGCTGGCACTTACAGACCGGGACCCAGCACCTAGCCGGGGGGTGGTTTGAGGGAGGGGTGGGAAGGATCCTCGCTGGAGGGGGCTTAAGCTAGGCAGAGGGCCTGGGAGAAACCCTCATCTCCAGCACCGACCACAGGCCTCCTTACCAACATAACAAGACGTCAGCAGGCGGAGCAGGTTCCGGGCCACGTGGCGAGAAGCCACTGTGGGGCCGAGCTTGGCCGACAGCCAGCGGACCATCTTGCAGGCTGTATCTGTGGAGTGGGAGCAGGCCCTGAGCTCCTCAGATAACATGAGTTCATCACCCCTCCCACCCCACGGCACCCCACTCAACCACCTCCGGCTGCAGCTCTGCCAAGAGCCCAGCCCAGGCCGGCTGTCCCACACCATCCCCCTCCACGTACAGTGGCAGAGGTGCCTAGGCCCTGGCCTGTGGGACTCTGGCTGCTCCAGACTCCTCTCTACAGGCACGACCTGCAGGAAGTTAGCCTGCCCGTGGGTCTTCTGAAACTCCTTAACGAGGCCTGGCCCGGCCCTGGCCACCTCCCTTCTGGCCTCTCTTCCCTCCACTCCCTCGGTCTCCCCATAATGGCTGTTCCCTGCTTTTCTTCTTTTTTTTTTTGAGACAGAGTCTCGCTCTGTCACCCAGGCTGGAGTGTAATGGCACGATCTCAGCTCACTGCAATGCAACCTCTGCTTTCCAGCGCCCTTACTCTCTTCCTTCAATCTCCAGGGTCAAGTGATTCTCCTGCTTCAGCCTCCCAAGTAGCTGGGATTATAGGCACCCACCACCATGCTCGGCTAATTTTTTGTATTTTTGGTAGAGATGGGGTTTCACCATATTGGCCAGGATGGTCTCGATCTCCTGACATTTTGATCCACCCGCCTTGGCCTCCCAATGTGCTGGGATTACAGGTGTGAGCCACCACGCCCAGCCCCCTGCTTCTCTTCTTGAATGGAACATGACAGCCTCAGAGCCTCACACACTCTGTTCCCTCAGCCTTCAGACTTTCTTTTTGCCCATTTTTGCCTACCTCCTTCCTACTCCTACTTGAACCTCAGCTGTCTCTGCTTTTAAGGAAGCCTGCTCTGACCCTTGAAAACTAGATGTAAAAGCACCTTTTTTTTTTTCTTTTTTGAGACGGAGTCTTGCTCTGTTGCCCAGGCTGCAGTGCAGTGGCACAGTCTCAGCTCACTGCAACCTCTGCCTCCCGGGTTCAAGCAATTCTCCTGCCTCAGTCTCCCTAGTAGCTGGGATTACAAGTGCCTGCCACCACGCCCGCCTAATTTTTGTATTTTTAGTAGAGACAGGGTTTCACCATGTTGGCCAGGCTGGTCTCGAACTCCTGACCTCAGATGATCTGCCTGCCTCGGCCTCCTGAAGTGCTGGGATTAGAGGCGTGAGCCACGGCGCCCCTGAAAAGCTCCATGTTCCACTCCCTCCCAGGAATGCAGCCATGTTCTTTATCACACTAACATAATACACTTGCTTAAGACCGTCTACACTGCAGCATCTTGTCTGCTGGGTGTGAGTTCTGTGAAGGCAAGCCCACATCTGTGTTGCAGGTGGCCCTGGCTCGATCCACTGCTCGGCACAGAGTAGGTGCTCTGCAAGTGTGAGGGAGAAGCAGGAGGTGTTTTTGACCAACACCTCCCAGACCTGGGAGCTTACCAAGGAGGATCTTCTGTTCTTTGCCTTCTGACTGCTCAGACAGTGGCTCCTCCTCTTCTTCCCCATCTCCCCCACTGCTGCCGGCCACAACCGTCTCCATGGACAGCACCGTGTCAGACAGAGTGAGCTCAGATGCTCCGGTGACCTCCTCCTGCTCCCCCTCCTCCTCCTCTAGCACCAGGCAGCCGTCCTCCTCCTCCTCGTCCTCCTCGGAGCTCTCGCTTTGCTTCAAGTCCTGGCTGCTGTCGCCTGATCGAAGGCTGCTCTTGTCCACGGGGGCACCCCCCTCGTCTGGAGCCCGCTCCTCACCCAGGGAGGTCTCACTGGTGCTGCTCTTGTCACTCAGCCGGCCCAGGCTCACAGCCTCAGCCTCCTGGGGTTGGGGAGACTCAGTTACATAGAGCCCAGCCTGGAAGTCCTCTGTCTCAGGGAGGTCAGCCTGGTCGTGGAAGCTGACGCCAGACGTGTAGTCTGGGAGCCCCAGGCCCGAGGAGGCAGGAGGCTCCCCATCCATGGGAATCTCCTCCCCAAAAGCACAAGAGCCAGGCCCGGCCCCGGGCAGCCCGCTCTCCTCCTCCTCGGCAGCCCCTACCAGGTCCTTGGTCTCCTCCTGGGAGGCCTCCGCGCCCGCCAGCACCTGCAGGACATGGGGCAGTAGGTGAGTGAGAAAGGCCTGCAGGCCCAGCCGCACCATCAGCTGGGCCACAAAGCAGTCCGTGTACAGGTAGAAGCGGCCGTGTAGCTGGCAGGGGCTCTCGTAGGCACCAATGAGAGGCTTCAGGAGGTACTTATTGGCGTTTTTGGGGCCCAGTGCCTTGGCAACAGGTTCAAACAGATACCAGGCAGTGTACACAGCCGTGTGCTCCTCGGACATAAGTGACAGCACGAAGGGCAGCAGGATCTCCAGGCCCTCGGGGGTGATGTCCTTCAGCACCGCACCCAGCTGCTGCCACAGGGCAAACACCAGCTCGCGCCCCTGGGCCTCGTCCTCCACGCGCCTTGCCTGGTACAGGAGGATGAATCTGTGCAGCGCCGGGAAGTAGGGCGGGAAGGGAACCACGGAGCTGAAGGAGCTGAGAAGCTGGCTTGGGCAGGGTGGGGGCAGGCCCTGGGAGACAGGCCTGTACTCAAACAGTTGGTCCAGCTTGCCCCTCTCTGCTCCCAAGGGGATTTCGGGGCCACTCAGCTGTAGGAGTGTGTCCAGCACGGGCTGCAAAGACACAGGGACCTCCTTGGGGTGGCGTGTGCAGAGCCCCCGGATGGCCTCGAAGCGTACCCACAAAGGTGCATCGGGCTGCAGCGTCCGCACCCTGGTGGCAAACACCATCTCCGCCAACAAGACACCCAGCGCCTGCATGTCCCTGTGAAGCAGGCACTGCAGTGGCACAGCTGGCTGGACCCGGGGCTGCTCAGGCACCTCCAATAGGCCCCCTAGGCCTTTGGCCAAGAAGTTGCCCGTTTTTTCCAGCTCCTCCAGGGCCTGCACAGGATTGAAGCTCTCAGGAAGAAGAATCCTCCCCTCCTCGCCCTCCCCAGGGTCTACCCCAGCAGCTTTATTCCTGCGGCCTGGACGGGAGGCTGAGAAAGACAGAAGGCCAGGGGACGCTTGACCGGAGAAGGAGCCCAGCTGGTCACCTGCTTTCCCAGTAAGGGAAATGGAATCCAGAGCTTCTGTGGCCTGTTCCAAGTCGTCTTCTCCTGCCACCGGCCTGTCTCTGGTCCAGCTAGCCTCGCAGGGAGTGGCCTCTAAAACTGGCCGGCCCACTTCATTTGGAAGCTGTCCCAGGTTTTCCGTGAAGTCCTCCCGGCCTGTGGTCTCCTGGATGGTCTGGACCAACAGCTTGGGGATGAGGGGAGGCTCAGGGGGAAGGGCAGGAGCCCCAGCCAGGCGCTGGGGGTGTGGCTGATCAAAGAGCTGCACCACCCCGTAGCTGGCCAGGTGAGTGTGGGCGTCCACCAGGTGCAGACACACATTCTTCTCTTTGACTGCCTCCTTGCCCTGGAGTTTATAGCCAAACGTGAGGTCGATCCAATGGTGCAGGTCCCGGGACACCTCGCAGCTCTCCAGCAGGGCTCGGTGCGCAGCCACGAACTCCTGGCTGGAGCTGCACCAGGCTGGCACGTCCAGGTCAGGCATGTCAGGGTGGATGGAGCGGAAGATAGAGGGATCGGTGTAGAACTCCGGGATACACTCATCGGGGGTCCAGTTCTGCATCCGCTCCATGCTGGCCGGGTACTCGTGGGGCTCCCACTGCGCGCGGACGTGTCCGCAGAGCACCGACCGAGGCGTGCGCCGAGCCTTGTACACGTAGTACGTGATGTCGGAGAGCACGTCTGAGATGTGGTGAGGCACGTGAGGGGGTTCCCCGCCGCCCGCCCCGCCTGCCACGAAAGCCTGCCGCGTCATCTCGTACGTGAAGTCCAGTTGCTTATCTCCCTTGTTGAGGCGGAACTTGGACTTGCGCAAGTCTCGGAAGCGCCCGTGCGGCGTGGTGAAATCCACCACCCAGGGCAGCACGGGGTGGTAGTTGGGGTCCCCCTGCCGCCGACCTGCCAACCGATTCAGCTGCATGAGGTAGTGGAAGTTGCTGATGCGGCCGTGCACCCAATCTAGCACAAGGCCCCGAAGTTCCTCCTGGCCGGTGGGTTGCCCAGGTTGCCCTCCCTGCTCCCCTTGAGACGCAATGCCCGCCTCATCCCTTGCCACAGGGGCCTCCTCATTCTCGTCCTCCTCGGGCCTCTCATAAGCACTCAGGTCCAGTCGCAGCTCGCTGCAAAGCTTCTCATCCACAGCGACGTGATGCAAAGACAGGGCCCCGCACGCCAGCCCCTGGCGGTGACAGGCATCCATAGCCCTCAGCACGCGGAAGAGAATGAACAGTACCTTGGCCTGGCTGTTGGTCAGCTTGGCAGGGCTGAAGGTGACCACGTCATGTAGGGAGAACTGCACGTAAGGGTGTACCACATACAGCATCTCCGACGACTCCAGCAAGGCCTCAGCCCGTAGGAGACTAGGGCAAGCAGGGGTGCCCCGAGGGGGACAGGGGCCTTCTCTGGCATATGATGGGCATTGGGTAGTTTCGCCCACTGGCAGGAAGGAGCAACCATAGACCCTCTGCAGAGCCTGCCGTACCGAGTCCAAGGCAGGGACAGCTGAGGGGGCAGGGCTGTGACTATACGGCTGCCCGTAAGTGTGGTATGCATGGCGCCACAGGTTGCGATAATTCTGGGCGGCAACCTCCTGCATGAAGCGAGTGAGCGTCTCAGGGCCGCAGGACCCGTCCTCAAAGGGCAGGCCCCCGCCCAGGGGGTAGGACAGTCTCCGCTTCCGCAGCCCATGCACCTCCACTCGCGTCCAGCCGGCAGGCAGCCTCTGCACAGAGCGCTGCAGCAGAGTCCGGACTTCCGCTTCTCCCAGGCCCTCTGCGCGGGGACAGGGTCCCAGGGGCAGCCGGCGATCGCGGAGGCTGGCCAGCCAGCGCGCAGGCACTAGGGCCACCACGTGGGTGCCCCCTGGGGCCGGAGCCAGCTGCCTGGGATCGATGCTCAGGTCCCTCTCCACGCTCCGGAGCAGCTCCTGCATGTCTGGGTTTGGGGGCGGGTGCCAGCCCCCGACCGGGGTGTTGAGAGCGCCTGCCCGCCCCTCGCTGCCCTGGGCCATCTCCTCCAGGCCGCCCGGGGGCAGCGCGGGGCTGAGCCCGGCCACGACCCTGCAGGCGACGGCTTCCGGGGTGCCAGGCCGGCGAGGCTGGGATGGGCGCGGGGCAGGGGCTGGGGCGGAGGTGGCCGCGGGGAGCCGGCGGCGGAGAAGAGGCGGGAGAGGGGCGCGCTTACCCCTCCGCGGGTCCTGCGCTCCGGGCGCGGCGGGGCAGAGGCTGCCGGGCGCGAGCACCGGGCTCCACCGTGACGGGTCAGCTGACGCGGGTCACGTGATCGCCCCAGCACGGAAACAAGCGCACGTGGCTCCAGAGGCCTGGGCGGGACCCGGCTTCCTGCCCCGCGGCCTCCGCGCCCTCCCTCCCGCTGCTCCGCTGTGGCTGGGTCCCGGCTCCGCTTCCTCCCAGGGCTGGAAGGGTCTCCAGCCAGCTCAGCCGGGGCGGGCGGAGGGTGATGCCGACCTCCCCACCCCTCCCTGCTCCCTCCAGCACGCACCAGTGCGGGTCCGGGAGGCTGTTCCCAGAGATGCCAGCCTCTACGAAAGTGCCGGCCACAGTCAGGGGCAGAACTGGGACTTTTTTTTTTTTTTTTTTGAGATGGAGTCTCCCTCTGTCGCCCAGGCTGGACTGCAGTGGCGCAATCTCGGCTCACGGCAACCTCCGCCTCCTGGGTTCAAGCGATTCTCCTGCCTCAGCCTCCCTAGTGGCTGGGACGACAGGCGCGCGCCACCACGCCCGGCTAATTTTTGTATTTTTTGGTAGAGACGGGATTTCGCCATGTTGGCCAGGCTGATCTCGAACTCCTGGCCTCGTGATCCACCCGTCTGGGCCTCCCAAGGTGCTGGGATGACAGGCGCGAGCCACCGTGCCTGGCCAGAACTGGGACTTTTGACATCAAATCCCTTCGGCGCCTCCACGCCGCCTTCCATAGGAAGGAGCTTTTTAATTTGCCGAAGTACTTCAGCAGTCGCATTCCATTTGACCCTCACAACACATTCTGTGAGGGAGGGAGGACAGTTATTACTGTTTATATTTTACAAGTGATAACGGAGAACGGCCTGGCGGAATGGAGACTTAGAAACTGGTGCCAGACTTCTTTCTGCCCCGGAGCACTCCCTCCTGACAGCCCTCTCACGGCCTTTTAAAAAACAAAACTGGCCAGGCCCAGTGGCTCCTGCCTGTAATCCCAGCACTTTGGGAGGCCGAGGTGGGCAGATCGCCTGAGGTCAGCAGTTCGAGACCACCCTGACCTACATGGAGAAACCTGTCTCTACTAAAAATACAAAATTTAGCCGGGTGTGGGGGTGGGCGTCTGTAATCCCAGATACTCAAGAGGCTGAGGCAGGAGAATCACTTGAACCGGAGAGGCGGAGGTTGCAGTGAGCCAAGATCACACCATTGCATTCCAGCTGGGGCAACAAGAGCAAAACTTCGTCTCAGAAAATAAATAAATAAACAAACAGGCCAGGTGCGGTGGCTCATGCCTGTAACCCCAGCACTTTAGGAGGCCGAGGCGGGCGGATCACAAGGTCAGGAGATTGAGACCATCCTGGCTAACAGGGTGAAACCCCGTGTCTACTAAAAACACAAAAAATTAGCTGGGTGTGGTGGTGGGTGCCTGTAGTTCCAGTTACTTGGAAGGCTGAGGCAGGAGAATGGCATGAACCCGGGAGGTAGAGCTTGCAGTGAGCCAAGATCGTGCCACTGCACTCCAGCCTGGGCGACAGAGTGAGACTCCGTCAATAAATAAATAAATAAATATAAATAAATAAATAAATAAATAAATAAATAAATAAATAAATAAAATAAAAACAAAACCAAGCCCTGGGCCATCTGAGGGAGAGAAGTGGCCCAGGCCCAGAGGCCTGGTGTCTTGGGGAAGAAATGTTCCCCCAAGACTTTCTGTTGCAGATTGGCCTTTGCGGTACCACAGAGCCTGCCAGCTGTGGTCAGAGCCTTCCAGATGGCTGGGGGAAGGGTGCGGCACAGGATAGGGAATAGAAACCAGACAGCTAGCACCAAAACGATGTGATTCCTTTAAGGGGTCTTAGTTCTGACTCATCTGCAGGACAGACAGACGATTGTCTACAGTGAAAGCACTGGCCCTGTTTCTTTTGTCTCCCTCTTAGGAGAGAGTTTGCCTCTTTTTTTTTTTTTGAGACGAAGTCTGGCTCTGTCGCCCAGACTGGAGTGCAGTGGCCAGATCTCAGCTCACTGCAAGCTCCGCCTCCGGGGTTTACGCCATTCTCCTGCCTCAGCCTCCCGAGTAGCTGGGACTACAGGTGCCCGCCACCTCGCCCAGCTAGTTTTTTGTATTTTTTAGCAGAGATGGGGTTTCACCGTGTTAGCCAGGATGGTCTCGATCTCCTGACCTCATGATCCACCCATCTCGGCCTCCCAAAGTGCCGCGATTACAGGCTTGAGCCACCGCCCGGGGAGAGTTTGCCTTTTGAAGGAGCTTGGTGTACAGGTGTGACGGTCCCATAAAGGCACTTAGGAAAACTAGGCCTTGGCTGGGCGCGGTGGCTCATGCCTGTAATCCCAGCACTTTGGGAGGCCGAGGCGGGCAAATCACGAGGTCAGGAGTTCAAGACCAGCCCGGCCAACTTGGGGAAATCCCATCTCTACTAAAAATACAAAAAAATGAGCTGGGTGTGGCAGCGGGCGCCTGGAAACCCAGCCACTCAGGAGGCTGAGGCAGGAGAATTGCTTGAACCCTGGAGGCGGAGGTTGCAGTGAGCTGAGATCGCGCCACTGCACTCCAGCCTGGGTGGCAGAGCGAGGCTCCGTCTCAAAAAAAAAAAAAAGAAAAGAAAAGAAAAGAAAAAAGAAAACTAGGCCTTATAGGAGAGAAAACAGGAGGGCCAGGTGCAGTGGCTCATGCCTGTAACCCAGCACTTTGGGAGGCCGAGGTTGGCAGATCACCTGCGGTCAGGAGTTTGAGACCAGCCTGACCAACATGGAGAAACCCCGTCTCTACTAAAATATAAAAATGAACCAGGTGTGGTGGCGGGCACCTATAATCCCAGCTACTTGGGAGGCTGAGGCAGGAGAATCACTTGAACCCAGGAGGCAGAGGTTGCAGTGCATGCTAATGCACTCTAACCTGGGCGACAGAGCGAGATTCCATCTCCAAAAAAAAAAAAAAAAAGAGAGAGAGAGAGAAAACAGGAATGTCTCAGCCATGATCTGATTTCATCTGTCTCCTCTTTCTTGAAGGGCAGCTGGAACCTCTCATGTGCTTGGTCATACGACCTTGGGCAGTAATAACTTACAACTAACGTGTGGAGCATGAACAGGAGCTAGTCACCTGTTAAGCATTTTGCATACCCTGTTTTGTGTAATTCTCGCCACCCTTTTAAGAATATTTTTTGTTTTTTTTTAAGACAGAGTCTCACTCTGTTGCCCAGGCTAGAGGGCAGTAGTGTGATCTCAGCTCCCTACAGCCTCGAACTTCCAGGCTCAGGTGAACTTCCCACCTCAGCCTCCTGAGTAGCTGGGACTACAGGTACATGCCACCATATCCAGCTAATTTTTTGTATTTTTGTAGCTGCAGGGTTTTGCCATGTTTACCAGGCTGGTCTTGAACACCTGGGCTCAAGCAATCTGCCCATCTCGGCCTCCCAAAGTGTTAGGATACAGGGAGCCACAGTGCCTGGCCAATTTTTTTATTTTTATTTTTTGACATAGGGCCTCACTCTGTCACCCAGGCTGCAGTGCAGTGATTTGATCACAGCTGACTGCAGCCTCGACCTCCTCAGGCTCAGATGATCCTCCCACCTTAGCCTCCCAAGTAGCTGGGACTACAGGCAGTGTCACCATACACAGCTAATTTTTTTTTTTTTTTTTTAAGATGAAGTTTCGCTCTTGTTGCCCAGGCTGGAGTGCAATGGCGCCATCTTGGCTCACCACTACCTCCGCCTCCCGGGTTCAAGCGATTTTCCTGCCTCAGCCTCCTGAGTAGCTGAGATTACAGGCATGCTCCATCATGCCTGGCTAATTTTTTTGCATTTTTTTAAGTAGAGATGGGGTTTCTCCATGTTGGTCAGGCTGGTCTCGAACTTCCGACCTCAGGTGATCTGCCTGCCTTGGCCTCCCAAAGCGATGGGATTACAGGCGTGAGCCATCATGCCCACCTAAAGAAGATACTTTTATGCCCATTTTAGGATAAGGAAGCTAACTGACTACCTTAAGTAACTTGCTCAAGGTCATGTAAGAAGCTAAGAGGCCGGGCGTGGTGGCTCAAGCCTGTAATCCCAGCACTTTGGGAGGCCGAGTCGGGCGGATCACGAGGTCAGAAGATCAAGACCATCCTGGCTAACACGGTGAAACCCTGTCTCTACTAAAAATACAAAAAAAAACTAGCCGGGCGAGGTGGCGGGCGCCTGTAGTCCCAGCTACTTGGGAGGCTGAGGCAGGAGAATGGCGTGAACCCGGGAGGCGGAGCTTGCAGTGAGCTGAGATCTGGCCACTGCACTCCAGCCTGGGCGACAGAGCGAGACTCCCTCTCAAAAAAAAAAAAAAAAAAAAAAAAAAAAAAAAAAAGTCTGGCTATTAAGTATCTTTAAAAGACTATCTTTGGGCCGGCGCGGTGGCTCAAGCCTGTAATCCCAGCACTTTGGGAGGCCGAGACAGGCAAATCACGAGGTCAGGAGATCAAGACCATCCTGGCTAACACGGTGAAACCCTGTCTCTACTAAAAATACAAAAAAAAACTAGCCGGGCGAGGTGGCGGGCGCCTGTAGTCCCAGATACTTGGGAGGCTGAGGCAGGAGAATGGCGTAAACCCGGGAGGCGGAGCTTGCAGTGAGCTGAGATCCGGCCACTGCACTCCAGCCCCGGCGACAGAGCGAGACTCCGCCTCAAAAAAAAAAAAAAAAAAAAAAAAAAAAAAAGGCCGGGCGCGGTGGCTCAAGCCTGTAATCCCAGCACTTTGGGAGGCCGAGACGGGCGGATCACAAGGTCAGGAGATCAAGACCATCCTGGCTAACCCGGTGAAACCCCGTCTCTACTAAAAAATATAAAAAACTAGCCGGGCGAGGTGGCGGGCGCCTGTAGTCCCAGCTACTCGGGAGGCTGAGGCAGGAGAATGGCGTGAACCCGGGAGGCGGAGCTTGCAGTGAGCTGAGATCCGGCCACAGTACTCCAGCCTGGGCGACAGAGCCAGACTCCGTCTCAAAAAAAAAAAAAAAAAAAAAAAAAAAGAAGCTAAGAAGCAATAGAGCCAGGATTCACATCCAAGCCTGTCTGATTCAGTGTTCTTGGCTGGGCGCGATGGCACATGTCTGTAATCCTAGCACTTTGGGAGGCTGAGGTGGGCAGATCACCTGAGGTTAGGAGTTCGAGCCCAGCCTGGACAACATGGTGAAACCCCATCTCTACAAAAGTACAAAAATTAGCCGGGCATGATAGCAGATGCCCGTAATCCCAGCTACTCGGGAGTCTGAGTCAGGAGAGCTGCACCATTGCACTCTAGCTGGGCAACAGAGCAGAGTGCAGTGGAATGATCTCAGCTCACTGCAACCTCCACCCCCCAGGTTCAAGTGATTCTCTTGCCGCAGCCTCCCAAGTAGCTGGGATTACAGGTGCCTGCCACCACGCCCAGCTAAGTTTTATATTTTTAGTAGAGCTGGGATTACAGTCGTGAGCCATAGTGCCCAGCCCCAACTTTGATATAGACACCTGAAATCAGAGGATATGTTTTGATGGTCAGGAGGTGGTGCTTGCTTTTTAGTACCAATAGAGTTGGCTGGGTCCACCTGTTCTTTGCGCTGGTCTCAGTTTACCTAGATTTAGCAGGCACTACTTTTTCTGTCTGCAAGTCTGTGTGTGCCCTGCCCTCTAGCGGTACTGGGGTTACACTGCAGCAGTGACCTTGCGTGTACCTGATTTTACCTCTTGAAACTCTCCTTTCCTCCCTAGAATAGAGATAGCCTTGCAATATTGGGAACTGGTGCACTGGGATTCCTGGGGCATCAAACTCTGGCCCGATCTGAGCCCTAGGGCAGTAGTTTTCAAACTTTAGAGCGTAATTCTTTTTTTTTTTTTTTTTTTTTTTTTTGAGACGGAGTCTCACTCTGTTGCCCAGGCTGGAGTGCAATTGCACTATCTTGGCTCACTGCAAGCTCTGCCTCCCAGGTTCAAGCAATTCTCCTGCCTCAGCCTGGGATTACAGGCGCCTGGCTAACTTTTGTATTTTTAGTGGAGACAGGGTTTCACATGTTGACCAGGCTGGTCTTGAATTCCTGACCTCAGATGATCCACCTGCCTCGGCCTCCCAAAGTGCTGGAATTACAGGTGCGAGCCACCATGCCTGGCCCTTTAAGGCATAATTCTAATTCAGTAGTCTGGAGTGAGACCCAGGCATCTACATTTTTTTTTTTTTTTTTTTTTTTTTTTTTTTTTTTTTTTTTTTTTTTTTTTTGAGACGGAGTCTGGCTCTGTCTCCCAGTCTGGAGTGCAGTGGCCGGATCTCAGCTCACTGCAAGCTCCGCCTCCCGGGTTCACGCCATTCTCCTGCCTCAGCCTCCCGAGTAGCTGGGACTACAGGCGCCCGCCACCTCGCCCGGCTAGTTTTTTGTATCTTTTAGTAGAGACGGGGTTTCACCGTGTTAGCCAGGATGGTCTCGATCTCCTGACCTTGTGATCCGCCCGTCTCGGCCTCCCAAAGTGCTGGGATTACAGGCTTGAGCCACCGCGCCCGGCCAGGCATCTAAATTTTTAACGAGTACCCCAGGTAGGCCGGGCGCGGTGGCTCAAGCTTGTAATCCCTGCACTTTGGGAGGCCGAGACGGGTGGATCACGAGGTCAGGAGATCGAGACCCTCCTGGCTAACACGGTGAAATTCCGTCTCTACTAAAAAATACAAAAAACTAGCCGGGCGCGATGGCGGGCGCTTGTAGTCCCAGTTACTCGGGAGGCTGAGGCAGGAGAATGGCGTAAACCTGGGAGGCGGAGCTTGCAGTGAGCCGAGATCCGGCCACAGCACTCCAGCCCGGGCGACAGAGCAAGACTCCGTCTCAAAAAAAAAAAAAAAAAAAAGTACCCCAGGTAATTCTGATGCAGCGAACTTCAGGCTACATCTTCAGAAGTCAAGTCTGTAACAGCTTTCTTCTCTTCCGAATTTCCCTCTCACTGCCCCCGGTAAGCGTTTTCCCTGAATCCCAATGCAAGCACCTTTGGGCTTTGGGGAATCTCAGACCAAATTAGCCACTCCCCTTGGCCAATCTCAGTATTGGGTTTCCAGGAGGTCATGTCTTGGATAGTCAGGGACAGAGGCTGCAGCTGCCCCAGCAGTCAGCCTATGTTGAGTGCGGCCAGTTCTTGCTAATCTGGCAGGGAGAAAAGTAAAGGAAGCTCCACCACTTAGGGCACCAACTGCGGACCAGTGTGGCAGGTACTATGCTAAGTGTTTTCTAATTAAATTTGTTTTTCATCTTTTTTCTTTTTTTTTTTGCGATGGAGTCACATTCTGTCACCTAGGCTGGAGTGCAGTGGCGCTACCTTGGCTCACTGCAACCTCTGCCTCGGCCTCCTGAGTAGCTGGGACCACAGATGTGCACCACCACACCTGGCTAATTTTTTGTATTTTGGGTAGAGCTAGGGTTTCACCATGTTGCCCAGGCTGGTCTCAAACTCCTGAGCTCAAGCAGTCTGCCTGCCTCAGCCTCCCAAAGTGCTACGATTACAGGTGTGAGCCACCTCGCTGGGCCATTTTTTATTTTTTATTTATTTTTTTAAGAGACAGGGTCTTGCCATGTTGCCCAGGCTGGTCTTGAACTCCTAGGCTCAAAGTGATCCACCTGCTTCGGCCTCCCAAAGTGCTGGGATTACAGGTATGAGCCACTGCACCTGGCCAAATTTTGAATTTTTAAAAATTTTTTAAATTGTTGAAATCCCTGCAACAAACCTTGAATTCCTTATTCACCATATGTTGTAGATGAGGGGAAATTATCTGTAACAATTTCACAGCTAGTAAGAGCTAGAATTTGAATCTAAGTGTGTCTAACTCAGTAGTTCTCAGCTGGAGGAGATTTTGGCCCCTAGGAGACAGTTGGTAACGTCTGCAGATACTTTTGGCTGTCAAAACTGGGAGCTGGGGGTGGGTGAGTGTTGCCACTGACATCTAGCACAGAGGCCAGGGACCACGTAGATGTCCTACTGTGCATCCAGTAGCCCTCCCACAAGAAATTATTCTACTTCAAATGCCAGTGGGTGCTGAGGTGAAGAAACCCTGGACTCAAAGCCTGTGCTTCTCGCCTTGGGGGTGGGGTCAGTGTTCAGAACAAAATGGAAAAGGGTCACCCCAAGGGCCGTGAGCGGGAAAGGGATGGGATTTCTATGCTCAGGATAATGGAGAATAAGGGCCGCTGGTGAGGCTTCGTTTTCTTCCACGTTTGGCCAGGGCCCTGCTCAATTTCTCCCTGCCTTGCCAAGTCAGTCCTAGGACTTCACACTAAGCTTGTCCTGGAGTGACCCTGACTCCCAACTCAGGATCAGGGCAAAATATTTACCTGGGTATTCCTGCAGCACTTCCCAGCCAAAGATGCTGGCTTTTGGGGCCAACGTGTCCCACCTGCAGCCCTTGAGCAATTAGGACCCTTGCTGTGGGGGGTGGCCATGTGGGCAGGGCACTGCTGAAAGCCAAAAATGGAGCGGCCCAGGGACCAGGTGGCAGTTGAGAAGAGTTAGAAGTGGAGTGAATGTGGCAGGGCACAGTGGCTCACACCTGTAATCCCAGCACTTTGGGAGGCTAAGGCAGGTGGATCACCTGAGGTCAGGAGTTCGAGACCAGCCTGGCCAACATGGTGAAACCCTATCTCTACTAAAAATACAAAAATTAGCCGGGAATCGTGGTGCATGCCTGTAGTCCCAGCTACTCGGGAGGCTGAAGGAGGAGAATCGCTTGAACCCGGGAGGTGGAGGTTGCAGTGAGCCAAGATAGCGTCACTGCACTCCAGCCTGGGCAACAGAACGAGACTCCGTCTCAAAAGTAATAATAATAATAAATAAAATAGGCTGGGCGCGGTGGCTCACGCCTGTAATCCCAGCACTTTGGAAAGCCAAGGTGGGTGGATCACGAGGTCAGGAGATCGAGACCATCCTGGCTAACACGGTGAAACCCCCGTCTCTACTAAAAATACAAAAAAATTAGCTGGGCGTGGTGGCGGGCGCCTGTAGTCCCAGCTACTCGGGAGACTGAGGCAGGAGAATAGCGTGAACTCAGGAGGTGGAGCTTGCAGTGAGCCGAGATTGCGCCATTCCATTTCAGCCTGGGCGACAGAGCGAGACTCTGTCTCTAAATAAATAAATAAATATAATAAGTGGAGTACATGGGCAAAACCAGGAGGATCCCATCAGCAGGCAAGCCTGTCCACGGAGGAATAGGGCAACTTGAGTAGGAAGCAGGGGGCGGCTGGCCTGGGAAGCAGCGTTCTGAACGGCAAGTTTGCTTCCCATAGCTATTCCTCCTCCCCAGGCTTGGTCCTCGGGTTCACTATACCCTCCCCGGCGCCAGCCACCATTCTGGACCTCCCCAATACTGGCCTCCCCCTAGACCAGGGAGGATCTAGACCAGAGAGTCTGAATTGACTCTGCTAACAGGAAATACCTCTTTCCAAGCCCAGAGCCTCTGAAGAACTAAGGAGTAGAGCGGGGTTCGGGTTGGGGTTGGGGGGAGACAGTCTTGGAGTGATGGGGGAAAAGAAAGATCATACAGTCACATCCCCCATGTTCTTTCCTTCACCACCCATGGGGGTGGATAGGGGGATGGAGGAGGGTAAGCAAGGAGGAGGATGTGGTAACAGCTGATTCGTCCCCTGAGGTCACACTTTCCAACAATCAGCTGTTACTGGGGCGCAAGGCAGGAAGTTTCCTTAAAGGCGCAATGTCCTGAACACAGGCTCAGAATTCTGGAGCTCCAAGGAACCTTATCAATTACCTGATGGAGAGCGTATTTAACAGAGGGAAGGATCTCGCCCTCCAGGCTCGTCTCTCCTGCTCAGTTACTCTCAGCCCTTATTTGGAGCTGAAGGAAAAGGCATGGATTTCAGTCCACACGTTCCTCTTTCTGGGGCTTGCGCGGAGTGATAAGGTGGGGTAGGCTTGCCCCTTTAAAAAAGCCGACCAACAGCTTTTGCCAAGTCATTGGGTTCAGTTCAGTTTTTGCCCATCCCCCGCTCATCTAGACTCTGATTGGCCCCTGGGGAAGGAGCAGTCTGCTCATTGGTCTCCACCCTCGAAATCTCTTCCCTAAGTAGGCCTGAGTCAGTGAAGAGCTTTGGAGGGCGGGACTGAATGGGGGTTAATCAGAGGATGCGATTGCTGACCATTTGCACTTTGGCATGGCCCATCCCCTAATTTCTGACCAGAAGCCCTCCCTGTACCCTAAGGTGAGGACTGTGCTATGAATCTTTTGTTAGAAAGCTACCTCTTGGGAGGCTCTGGGGGCTCTTCTGGGACTGGGAAGAGACATCCAAGAAAAAAGCCTCCTCTAGTTAGGAAGGGTCCCCAGGAGGAGTGGGCTGGGTCTCTCCAGTGAAAGCTGGGCTGGGCGAGGTGAGCATCCTCCCTCCTCCAAAAGCCCTCGAGAGCTCTCCAACGGCAGCCTCTGCTACCCTGGGGGCTGATGCTCTGTCCACTCCTGCGCCTTGGTCCGCGCCACCTTTCCTTAAAGAGCTATAGCGTCCCGCCGAGGCTGGCGAGTCAGTTTGGGAGATGTCTAAAAGAAGCACTCACGGCTCCAACAAGGAGGGGCTGTCGCCCTTTAAGGACTTCCCTGGGTCGGATTCCGAGCTCAGTTTAAAAATGCCAACTCACAGAGCGCACTGGGTTCTGGGAAGGAGGATATGGGGCTGAGAACTACACGGACCAGCGTGCATTGCAAACGCAAACGCGGTGACTTTCGCCTGCTCTTTAGGACTCTCGTTTGACGTAGCGCTTTTCTAAGGGGGTCGCTGACGCGAAGGGCTGGGCCACGCCTTTCCGTCTATTGGCCGGCTTGTGAGTGGGTGGGCGTGGCTTGGTGCAATTCCGCCCGGCAAAAGGGTGGTCTCCTTGCCAATCAGACCAGGGCGCCTGGAGAGGCGGGACCAGGGCGAGGCCCCGGCGCCCCCGGGTGGGCGTGGCCACGTTGCCCAGCAGTGGGCGGTGATTGGCCCCGGGCGGTGCATTCGCAGCTCGTGCGTCACGACGCCGCCAGCTGATCGGAGCCTGGAGCCGGTGTGTGCTGGGCGCGGAGAAGAGACAGCGCCGCCGGCCGTGGGGAGAGGACGCAGTGATTTGCTCCCCTCTGCGCAGCAACCCCCACAGCCAGCACCAGGTGGGTGTGAGCTGGCCACCCGGTCACGCAGCGGGGAGCCGCGGTAACGGGATGGAGGGTGAAAGTGGGGTCCGGGCGGCCACACCCTGCCCTTCCGGGGAGGAGAGAGGGGGCGGCGGGGGCAGGGGCGCTTCGGGAAGAGGGGCCTGGACTGGCCGGGTTAGTGTGTCAGGAGCTCTGAGGAAAGAGTCCGGGACGGGAGTCGTGGCGGAAAGGCTGGCGGAGTGGCGGGGTGGGGGGAGCCGAGGGGCCGGAGGGCCGGGGGCGGCTCACCCGGCGGCCCCCGGTCTGAGGATACAGGGGTCGGCCATCTAGCCTGGGGAGGTTCTGGACCCCCCGAGCGGGCGGCGGGGAGGGGCTTTGCCTCTGTCGGCGTTCACTGGGTCAGAGCCAGTTCAGCGCCAGTTCAGCGCCCTGGCAGGGAAGGGGTCGCTGGGCGGGCCGGCCCCTCCTCTCCTTCCCTCCAGGGGATGTTATGTAAGGGGGGAGGGGAGCGGAGTAGGGGGCGGCGGTGCCGGGGCCTTATGCAACCCAAAGGTTAGGATTTCACCGCGGTTGGGCGGGGGAAAGAGGGCAAGAGGAGGGCCTGGAAACTCTAACCCCCTCTCCCCAGACTAACTGGTCGTCTTGGGCCGAGAGAAGGTCACCTCTGCACCTCCCCCCAGCCTGTCCGGTTGTGAGGCCCCTAGCCCAGGCCTGGCCCTGACTGCCTGGGAAGCCGGCTGGCTGGGTGGGGCGCCTGGGTTAGTCATCACTGGGCTCCCTCTCTCCCCACCTCCCGGCCAACTCTTGGCCCCTCCCCATGGCCTCCGGCGAGGCTGTCGCCCCCACCTCCCTCCGGCCCTGGTTCCAGCCTCCAACTCCTTTGGCCTGTCATCCTGGCTGTCAGACTGGGTTAGGAGCTGTCAGAGTGCCAGAGGGTTGATGGAGCAGCTGGTCAGAGGGTCAGTGCCCTGGGCCCACCCCGCCCTGCAGCCAAGGGCACCTGCTTGGCATAGACTCTCAGCAGCTGCTGAGTCCTCTGAGTTGAAGAGAGCTATCTCAGACAGAGGAAGGTCGGACGGAGTTGGACTGGTCACCCAAGGGAAGGAAGATATACAAAGTTCATGCCTCCCAAGAGGGTTTCGGAATTTGAACCGCACCCCGTATCCCCCAATCTTTCTTACCCTCTGTGTATAGAAATTCCAAGGCAAGACCGCCTTGGCCCCTCAGCCTGGCGTGGGCCATGCCCTTGGACTGAGTGTCAGCGCAGACCCGCCCTCCCCAGCTCACATCCCCCGAGCCTGCCACGCCCCCAGCCCCCTCCCTGGGCCATGCTGCAGGGCCCGGCTTTTCCTGCTGATTCATGCGTTGGAACTGTGGGGGCGGGGCTTAGAACTTGGAACAAAGTTCAGACATGGAGGGGCCGGCAGACAGCCTGGAATTCATACCAGATGTACCCGGAATGCGCAAGCGGAATGCCTGGCATCTGAGAGTCTTGGGGAAGCTGCCCAGCCACCCTGCTCATACCTCCCTCCCCTCCAGCTTGTGGTCCCCTGCCTGCCCCTCACAGCCCCAGCCACCCTGCCCACACCTCCCTCCTCTCCAGCCTGTGGTCCCCTGTCCGCCCCTCACAGCCCCGGGGCCTCTGCTGACCTTCTTTCAAACGCTAGGCCTCCTCCCTTCCTCACTCTTCCCCAATCCAGGCCCCCAGAACTCTCCTTCCAGCTGAACTCCCTGGGAACAAGTCATTTGGGCTGATGACTGAACTCATATTTCTGGACCTGAGGTACCACACTTCTAGTACCTGCGTGCTGGTGGGGTGTGTCCAGGGTCTCGGGCTCTGCCCTGTCTGAATGCTGAGGAGGCTGGGCCCCGGGGGCTGCTAGGGCAGGGGTGGGTGAGAGCAGGACTGGGTTTCTCTAGACTCCAGTTCTGGAAAGAAGAGTAAGAGAAGTCTGTTTACAGCTGCCTCTTGCTGCTCACTGAAGCTAACAGCTTCTGCAGGCCCAAGTCAGAGCTACAACCCTTCATTAGAACCTCAAAGGTCTACTGGGGCAGGACCCTGATGGCCAGTGAGTGGGTCAGCATTGCAGCAACATGCCCTGCTCAGATCTTTCCCATTTTCCCTCCCTTTCCCCTAGGAGCCTGTTCCTCTCACACCCTCACCTGGCTGAGCCGCAGTAGTTCTTCAGTGGCAAGCTTTATGTCCTGACCCAGCTAAAGCTGCCAGTTGAAGAACTGTTGCCCTCTGCCCCTGGCTTCGAGGAGGAGGAGGAGCTGCTTTCCCCGTCATCTGGAAGGTGACAGAAACGGGCTGGGAATGTCCGAACAGCAGGGTTGATGATACGTTTTGGGAAAGCTGGATAGCCTTTGCCCAGATTGGCCCAGCAAGGAGCCGTTTTAGATTAGAGACACTGGCTGAATTGAGGAGTAGAAGGCTCAAACAACCCAAGGTTAGTTGGTCTTTGTGTGACAGTGGGAAGAAGTGGAGAGAACACTCTGTCTCCCCACTTCCTTCTTGACCCTCCTTCCGTATCTCTCATTCTTCCCCACTGGCCGCCTTTCTCGATGAGGTCCAAAAGTAAGCTCACTCTTCAAGGAAAAGTGACACTAAAACCCGGGTGTGAGGAGTCATCCTTCTGCTCTTATTTTTCCCCGCATTTCCTTAGGCTGGCCCAGACTCTCGATTGCTGGCCACTTACCTGTGTCTGAGACCCTTAGACCTCCTGCCTCAGTTTCTCCACCTGTGAGATGGGCAGCCAGACAGATGAGTGTACATGAGGGAGTCAGAAGCCCACTTAGTCGACTCAGAACCTGGGCTCTCCCGCTGCTGTGGGTGGGAACACAACACCTTTTCACATAAGCTGTTGTCCCTCCCCCATCCCTGACTCCATCATCCAGGAGCTGGGCGGGGTAATGGGAAGCTGGAGGAGGGGGTTAGAGTTAGACCAATGCAAGGAGCTAGTAAGAGCTCGCCTCTCCACGATGTCCCCCCATGCAAGGGTGGCCCAAGGCCTCCCCTGACATCCAAAGCAGGACAGCAGCCCCTTGGTGGGATTCTAACTGCCGCTGCCCTGTTTCTTTCCTCACTTTGCTTTCCAAGGTGGTATGTGATCCCCAGCTCAGGCCTGGGCAGACAGGAAATTCTCCCCTGCAGCAAGCAGGGGAGGTGGGTTGTGGGATGTGACCTCCTTCTGGATGTCAGGCAGTATAAACCTGCCCCCTCCAGCCCTGATCCATTCTCACCCAGCGGCTACAGGAAGCTGTCTTTTCGATTTGGTGGGAGGAGATGTGCAGGGAGCTGTATCTTATCCTCTGCTTGTGAAAAACTCAAGGATGTGGAGAAGAGTAGACTGTGGAACCCTGCCTTTCTGCAGCCAAGCTGAGTGGGACAGTGGTAGAGAGGTGGGGATAGATGCATAGGCTGCAACAAAGGTCACTCTGTTCCTGGACACTGCCTCCGTCCTTTCTTCTTCTTGCTTCACTGGCCACAGCGTCTCCCTCCAGCCCTCACATGTGCCTCTGCCATCTTCATCCATCATGGAGCAGAGGTGAGGAAAGGGAGCCTGGGAATGCGGAGACCAGTGAAGGACCAGGCCTGGAGAGCACAGGGTCCTACCTGGGCATCCAACAGAGGAGCCCGTAAAGGCCAGGAGCACCCCGAAAGGAGGGAGGACAGCCAGCCTCCATCGACGGCAAGCCTCCAGCCCTCTCCTCTGATCACCATTTCTCTCCAGGCTTTCTGCCTCCAAGATGTGGCACCATAGTGCAATGCCCTGTGGCTTCACCGCCCTACTTCCACCTCCGCCCAGCCTGTAATGTTTACGTAAGCAGCCTCAAGGACCAAGAGCCATCTGCGAAAGGACATACACAGGAAATTCATAAAAGAAATCGGAATGGATAAAACCATGAGAAAAATGTATGCTTCATTAGTAATTAAAGAAAGGCAAATAGAGCCGAAAGCATTTTTCCCTTAGCAAACCATAACAGAAAAAAATAAGACCCAATATTGGCAAAGAGACTACTGAAATGACATTGCCATACATTGCGCGTGGGAGTATACATCGTATACATCGGTGCAGGCTTCCTGGATGGCAGTTGGGTAATATGTGTCATGTAGCCTAAAAGCTCCACGTCCTTTGACCTATGAATTCTATCTTTGGGAATTTATCCTGAGAAAATAATTAAGGATTCAGTTAGTGATAAGATGTTCATCCCAGCTTTGCAATGGAGAAAAATGGGAAGCAATGGTTTGGTTGGGAATTCATTCCTTTTCTGCTGTAATGAAAGTTTGCAGTAGGGGATTTTGCTTAAGGAAATTATTGTATCTCCATCCAGATGGTGGGGTACTGCACAGACATTAAAAGTCATGTAAAAGAACATCTGACTGAAAGAAAAATACTCCTTGAATATTAAAAGGTTGTAAAAATAGTGCATGTTATGTGTTCTCAATTTTGTCTTTTAAAGTATGGGTGTATACTTGTATACATAGAGCAGATAAAAAAGACGGAAGGCATGCTAAAAAATGTTTAGTGGTTATCTTTGGATGGTGGAACAAAGTCACTGAAATTTTCATCTTTAGTTTTTCTGTAATTTCCAAATTTTCTACATTAATTGTGTATTACTTTCCTATAATAAATATAATTTAAGAGATTGGTGTTATTATTTAAACCTTGGGAGAAGTGGGGGTAGAAGAATGAAGGGAAGACCTCAGCTTTTTGGTGAGAAGGTTTGGTTGGGACGCCTCTTCGTTTATGAACTTAATTCTTTGAAGTAGCTGGAATCCTTCCTCTCAGCCTGCAGGAAACAGCTCTAAATTGCTGACTGTCTGCCAGATGAAGAGGTGTGGAGTGGAGTAAGGTGGAAGGAAAGCAGTGCAAACCTGGGGCTCTTCAGGTGGTGAGGGGCTGGGGGAGGCTTTTCCTTTTAAGGCTGGAGGGTTCTAGAATCCTAACAGCCCTGCTACTGAGAGCAGGACAGGTCTGTTTTTCTCTTCGGACTCTGTCCCAGCCTTGAAGGGACCCTGTGTTACCTTTCCTTGCCCTTGGATTGTTAGATACTCTACCCACCCAACAGGTACCAGGCCCTTGGAGAAGGGGGGCGGTTTTCGAGACCCGTGGCCAGCGATTCCCTTTTGCCTCGTCTTCCTAACGAGGCTCCTCTGTAGGACCAAAAACAATGCTGGGGGTCAGGGCGGGGCCCAGTGCGTCGCTTCTCCAACATGGGGGCTCCTGGGGGTTGTGGAGGCGGGGAGCAGAACTGCTGGAATTACAGGTTTTCTGGGATATGTTAAAGGCCTGGAAACCTCAGGAGGCAGAAGGGGTGGCTCCTAGAAAGTGGGGCGCCCCCTCCCCACCACGGACGCTGGGAGGGAAGTGGGCGCGGCGGCCAGACTTGGGCAGGCACGTGTGGGCTGCGCTGGCCTCTGCCTTCCAGGGTGTGGCGGTGGGTGGTGGTGACGCTCAGTAGGTGAAAGGCGCGGGAGCCCGGAGGAGGAGGTCAAGGTTCGTGGGCGGGGCCCGGGAGTGTCAGGTGAGGTTAGACTGCAGACCCAGGTCTGCAACTCCAGCGCTTCAGGACGCCTGGAGCTGGGGAGGGCCCCCGAGCTCCAGGGTCCGGAGCCCCCGAACCGCTCCCCTGGCTGGGGCGGGACGCGATCGGTGGCCAAGTCTCCGGGGGTGGTGGCCCCGCGGCTGCTCCAATCACCGCGCAGCCGAGGGACGGGGCGTGGACCAGCGGGGAAAAGTTCCTGCAGATCTTGAAGGCGGGGCGGGGAGGGGAACCGGGGGCCCAGGAGGGGAGCCGGGGGCCCAGCCCTGCAGGGAAGCGGGTTCCAGTCCCGGCCAAGAGCGCGGCCACCGAGCGGACAGACCTGGACCCCCCGCCCCCCCAACCGCCGCCGGGCCATGGCGCCCCCGGGGCTCCTGGTGGCCGGCGCCTCCTTCCTCGCGTTCCGAGGGCTGCACTGGAGTCTGCGGCGGCTGCCCACGCCGGAATGGGCCGCTCGGGACCGCTGGCGGTGGCGGAACCTCTGCGTCTCCCTGGCGCACAGCCTGCTCTCGGGGGCCGGGGCGCTGCTCGGGTGCGGGCTTGGGGGTTCGAGGCGCACCGGGCGAGGGCGAGGGGTGGGAGGCTGAGGCCGGGAGACCCGCCGGGCGTCTCCAGAGCTGAGACTGGGGTGGGGGCGCGCACAGAGAGAGCGGGGTCAGGGCCTGGAGAGGCTAACCATGCCCCTCCCTTCCCCCTCCATACCCCCAGCCTGTCACTGTACCCTCAGATGGCCGCCGACCCCATCCATGGCCACCCGCGCTGGGCCCTGGTGCTGGTGGCTGTGTCTGTGGGTAAGTCTGCAGGGAAGGCTGGGCCGGTGGGGCGACGGGGGTGCGGGGTGCAGCTTCTGCTGTCCTTCGAGGTCCATTCCCCTCCCCCATGGGGGTTAAACGTTCCTGAAGCTTTTACCAAGGGAAACCTAAGAACTGGGAGAGGGGCGGGGCGGGGCGGGGAGAGGGGAGCTGGAAATCCTCTCTAAGCTGCCCAGGCTCTGGAGCAGCCTAACCCCCACCCCCATGCCCACAGGTTACTTCCTGGCAGACGGAGCTGACCTGCTGTGGAACCAGACCTTAGGCAAGACCTGGGATCTTCTCTGTCATCATTTGGTGGTGAGACTCTGAGGGGAGAAGCCAGACAGGAGGGGAGGAGGGGAGCCCTGTCCAGCCTGAGCTTCCCAGTCTCTCCTCATTCTTCTTTTTTTTTTTTTTTTTTTTTTGGGAGAATTGACATTTTCCTTTATTCAGATCTTCAATTTTGTTACAATGTTTTTAGTGTACATCCTCTGCACATTTTTGCTAAGTATATTTCTTTTTTTTTTTTTTTTTTTTATTTTTTATTTTTTATTATACTTTAAGTTCTAGGGTACATGTGCATAACGTGCAGGTTTGTTACATATGTATACTTATGCCATGTTGGTGTGCTGCACCCATCAACTCGTCAGCACCCATCAATTCATCATTTATATCATGTATAACTCCCCAATGCAATCCCTCCCTCCTCCCCCCTCCCCCCTCCCCATTCTTCTTTTTTTTGAGACGGAGTCTCACTCTGTCCCCCAATTTGGAGTCCAGTGGTTCGGCCTCGGCTCACTGCAACCTTCGCCTCCTGGGTTCAAGCAATTCTCCTCCCTCAGCCTCCCACGTAGCTGGGATTACAGGCACCCACCACCACACCCAAGTAATTTTTATATTTTTAGTAAAGATAGGGTTTCTCTATGTTGACCAGGCTGGTGTCGAAATTCTGACCTCAGATGATCCGCCCACTTCGGCCTCCCAAAGTGATGGGGTTACAGGCGTGAGTCACCGCGCCCTGCTTTCTCTTCATTTTTCTGTCCTATCATTTCCCACAGAGTCTCTGCCCCCAGCTGGTGCTTGGCTCCCCAGTCTTAGGCTGAGTTAGGGGGAGGAGGTGGCTGCTGGCCAGAGCTGGGGAGTCCAGACACCCACCATCCAAGGGCACCCACCATGCCAGGACACCCACCATGCCAGGGTACCCACCATACAAGGGCACCCACCATGCCAGGGCACCCACAATCCAAGGGCACCCACCATGCCAGGACACCCACATGCCAGGGTACCCACCATCTAAGGGCACCCACCATGCCAGGACACCTACCATGCCAGGGCACCCACCATACAAGGGCACCCACCATGCCAGGATACCCACCATGCCAGGGTACCCACCATCCAAGGGCACCCACCATGCCAGGACATCCACCATGCCAGGGCACCCACCATGTGAGCCTAAGGAGTTCGGGTCCCCCCACAGGTGTGCAGTTGATCACAGAAATGTGGAATATGGAGCTTTTCTGAGAAGGGGGTGCCCTAGAATAGGGTGTGGGTATGCGGTAGGAAAGCCCTAGGCCAGGTGTGGTGGCTCACGCCTTTAATCCCAGAACTTTGGGGGGCCGAGGCAGGTAGATCACGAGGTCAGGAGATCGAGACCATCCTGACTAATACAGTGAAACCCTGTCTCTACTAAAAATACAAAAATTAGCTGGGTGTGGTGGTGCATGCCTGTAGTCCCAGCTACTTGGGAAGCTGAGGCAGGAGAACCTCTTGTACCAGGGAAGTGGAGGTTGCAGTGAGCCAAGATCACGCCACTGCACTCCAGCCTGGTGACAGCATGAGACTCTGTCTCAAAAAAAAAAAAAAAAAAGAAAGAAAGAAAGAAAGAAAAAAAAGCCCAGGAATGGGAAGTTAAAGGGGTGTTAGGGGATGAGATAGCCCCTCCCTGGGCCAATCCTGGCTTCATCTATGGAAGGGTTGTTTCAGCGCTGCTCAGGGCCCCAGGATAAAGGTAAAAGCATAAAGGTCAGGTGTTTGGGGAGTCCCACAGAATGCGTGGAAGTCTCTCTTAAGGCCTGGGTTATTGGGACATGATGGCTGGCAGGTCATGGGGGGTCCTCTGACCTGTGACCCTGGCTCCCAGGTGGTGAGCTGCCTCAGCACCGCTGTTCTGTCTGGCCGCTACGTGGGCTTCTCCATGGTGTCTCTGCTCCTGGAGTTGAACTCTGCCTGCTTGCACCTGCGGAAGCTGCTGTTGCTCTCTCGCCAGGCCCCATCCCTGGCCTTCAGTGTGACCAGCTGGGCTTCCTTGGCCACCCTGGCCCTCTTCCGCCTGGTCCCGCTAGCGTGGATGAGTCTGTGGCTATTCCGGCAGCGCCACCAGGTTCCTCTTGCTCTGGTCACCCTGGGTGGAATTGGGCTGGTGACTGTGGGCGTCATGAGCATCATATTGGGGATCCGCATTCTGGTCAATGATGTCCTGCAGTCTCGACCCCATCCACCCAGCCCCAGGCATGAGAAAACCAGGGGGACCAGGACACGTCGTGACGATGGACCTGTCACCAGGTACAATTCCACTCTCAGCCTGAAAGACTAGAGAGAAGCCATGGGTCCCTCGCTGGGGGAGGTGGGGCCAGGACAAGGAGATGAGGGTCTTCCATGCACAGTCCCCCATCGGGGTGAGGGCCAGACTGGCTCATCAGCATCTCAGTCAGTGTCTCTTCCAGCTAACTCATATCCCTTCCCCTTGCTAGGATCTAAGAAGAAATGCTGATGTTGGACGGGTGGGAACCTGGGTTTCTGTTCACTGAAATCCGTCATCAGATGAGTGCCCTTTCCAGCAAATAAACTCAGGAAGTACAGCCAGATCTATCAGTAAAGGGTGGCAGGAGGCATGCAGCTGGAAGAAACTGCCAGTGGAGACAGAAGCTCTTTGCTTTAACCCAGGGACATATCAGGGAGGGTGAAGTCCCACTAGGATCAGAGAGATCTGGTATGGGGTGAGTAGGGACAGAGAAAAGAGATCTCACCTATAACCAAATTCTGGCAGGGGGAGGAAGGTAGAGGAGTTGCTATCTGTACCAGCAGAGATGGACGTGATAGTTGCCAAGAGACAGAACCTGGGCCACAGCAATTGCTGCTGATACTTCTGGTTCTCAAAGCCACACTCCTGTTTTTCTTTCTTTCTTTTTTTTTTTTTTTTATGAGATAGAATCTCACTCTGTCACCCAGGCTGGAGTGTAGTGGCACGATTCCAGCTCACTGCAACCTCAGCCTCCTGGGTTCAAGTGATTCTCCTACTTAGTCCCAAGTAGCTGGGACTACAGGTATGTACCACCAAGCCCAACTAATTTTTGTATTTTTTGGTGGAGAGGGTTCACCATGTTGCCCAGGCTGGTCTTGAACTCCTGACCTCAAGTGATCCACCCGCCTTGGCCTCCCAGAGTGCTGGGATTATAGATGTGAGCCACTGGCCGGGCGCAGTGGCTCAAGCCTGTAATCCCAGCACTTTGGGAGGCCGAGACGGGCGGATCACGAGGTCAGGAGATCGAGACCATCCTGGCTAACACGGTGAAACCCCGTCTCTACTAAAAATACAAAAAATTAGCCGGGCGAGGTGGCGGGCGCCTGTGGTCCCAGCTACTCGGGAGGCTGAGGCAGGAGAATGGCGTGAACCCGGGAGGCGGAGCTTGCAGTGAGCTGAGATCCGGCCACTGCACTCCAGCCTGGGCGACAGAGCAAGACTCCGTCTCAAAAAAAAAAAAAAAAAAAAAAAAGATGTGAGCCACTACGCCCAGCACACACTCCTGTTTTTCTACTTAACCCTGGTCCTACTGTGTCCTTTTAATTTTTTTTATTTTTTTGGTATCTTTTGACTTTTCGTTTTTGTTTTTTTTTTTTTCTTTTTTCTTTTTTTTTTTTTGAGACAAGTTCTTGCTCTGTCGCCCAGGATGGCGTGTAGTGGCTTGATCTTGGCTCACTGGAATCTCTGTCTCCCAGGCTCAAGCAATACTCCTGCCTCCCACCTTAGCCTCCCAAGTAGCTGGGACTACAGGTGCACGCCACTGCACCAGGCTAATTTTGGTATTTTCTTGTAGAGATCAGGTTTTGCCATGTTGCCCAGGCTGGCCTCAAACTTTTGCACTCAAGTGATCCACCCACCTCAGCCTCCCAAAGTGCTGGGATTACAGACGTGAGCCACCGTACCTGGCCTCTTTCGACTTTTCAAAGACAATTCAGATTCTTAGAGGAATGAACCCAGGGCTAGGTCTGTCTTCTTAGGATGGCACTGAAGTCCAGAATCACAGAAAGAACTCAAGCACCCACTTGGGTGCCCAGGGGAGAGTTTTCCCAGGCCCAGGCTTTCATGGAAGAATGAGAGCAGAGGCAGAGCGTGTGAGAGAAGGCTGCAGGAGGATAAAGGAATAGCTGGCCTTCTGGCTGGGTGCGGTGGCTCACGCCTGTAATCCCAGCACTTTGGGAGGCCAAGATGGGAGGATCACCTGAGGTCAGGAGTTCAAGACCAGCCTGGTCAACATGGTGAAACCCTGTCTCTACTAAAAATACAAAAATTAGCCAGATGCCTGTAATCCCAGCTACTCGGGAGGCTGAGGCAGGCGAATCGCTTGAACCCAGGAGGCAGAGGTTGCAGTGAGCCGAGATCGTGCCACTACACTCCAGCCTGGGCAACAGAGTGAGACTCCATCTCAAAAGAAAAAAAAAAAGGAAGAGCTGGACCTTTTCTGAGATTCATTCATAAGCTCTTCCTCCCTGCTGCTTCTGCTGTGTTTTTTTTCTGTTGAAGAAGACCCCTTCCTTCCCAGAACATCCAGGTGATGGGAAGTGCCGAGCAGATTAAGGCCAATGGACTGAGAGAGGCAACCCTTAGCCATCCACAGAAAAGGTACATGAGCAAAAGCAAGAGACAGGAAGATTGTCTTCAAAAAAACCTTGCTAAGAAGCGGAAGTACAGAAAGACACAAAGAATGACAGAGACAGACATACATAGATTGAGCAACAGATAGACAGAAGGATTATTCGCATAGAGGTGACAGAGGCAAAGAGGGATGGAAGGCGAAAGAGACAGGCCTTAGCAGAAATATAGAGAAAGGCTGTCATAGATCCTGAGAGACACCAAAGTCACAGAACTGATAAAATGGTTATAAACAAAAAGGACCAGAAAAATAGAATTAAAGGCCAACAAGAAGAGACCCCCAAGGCTGAAAGGCACAGAGAGTCTAGACAGTGAACTAGAGTGAGTCAGCCCGGCGCGGTGGCTCACGCCTGTAATCCCAACTCAGGGATTGGGAGGCCGAGGCCGGCGGATCACGAGGTCAGGAGATCCAAACCATCCTGACTAACACGGTGAAACCCCATCTCTACTGAAAATGCAAAAAATTAGCTGGGCATGCTGGCAGGTGCCTGTAGTCCCAGCTACACGGGAGGCTGAGGCAGAAGAAAGGCATGAACCCAGGAAGCGGAGCTCGCAGTGAGCTAAGGCCACTGCACTCCAGCCTGGGCGACAGAGCCAGACTCTGTCTCAAAAAAAAAAAAAAAAAAAAAGGGGCCGGGCGCGGTGGCTCACACCTGTAATCCCAATACTTTGGGAGGCCGAGGCGGGCGGATCACAAGGTCAGGAGATCGAGACCATCCTGGCTAACACGGTGAGACCCAGTCTTTATAAAAATATAAAAAATTAGCCAGGCGTGGTGGCAGGCGCCTGTGGTCCCAGCTACTCGGGAGGCTGATGCAGGAGAACGGCGTGAACCCAGGAGGTGGAGCTTGCAGTGAGCTGAGATCGCGCCACTGCACTCCAGCCTGGGCGACAGAGCGAGACTCCATCTCAAAAGAAAAGAAAAGAAATAGAGTGAGTGACAAGGAGGAACACCCAGGCTCAGGAGCGATGGAGGAAATACTGGCAGATAGAGAGATCAGACGAGCAAGAGGAGAGGTGGGGACAGAGAAGAGGGGCATGAGTCCGGGGAGGTGAGAAGCGGAAGAGCAGAAGGCGGAGGAGGCAGTCGGTGGGAAGATTCACCGAAGAGACCAGGAGATACGGGGACTTGGAGGCAGGCAGAAAGACAAAGGACAGACAGCTGCAATGCAAACCTGAGGACAGAGGTTGACAGTAACCGGTTGGCAGAGACTGGTAGGAAGGTAAGGACGAGTCAGAATTGGGGTGTCAACTGAGATGCAAATATAGGCAAAGGAGCTGACAAAGAGAATCACAGAGAGAAAAAAATGGAGGAGAGCGCAGAACGATTTAAATATCCAGGCGGGGCGTGGTGGCTCACGCCTGTCATCCCAGCACTTTGGGAGGCTGAGGCGATTGGATCACCTGAGGTCAGGAACTCAAGACCAGCCTGGCCAACATGGTGAAACCTCATCTCTACTAAAAGTACAAAAATTAGCCGGGCATGGTGGCAGGTGCCTGTAATCCCAGCTACTCAGGGGGCTGAGGCAGGAGAATCGTTTGAACCTGGGAGGCCGAGGTTGTAGTGAGCCGAGATCGTGCCATTGCACTCTAGCAGGGGTGACAGAGTGAAACTCTGTGTCAAAAACAAAAAAAAATTGAATATCCAAAGGAAGAACAAAGAAGAGGCAGGAACCCAGAGATGAAGAGAGAAGAAAAAGAAATACAGGTGTGAAAAAAAAATGAGAGGGATTTTGAGAAGTCTCCATCGAGTTGTAAAAACAGGCGCAAAGGATGAAAATAACAAATCGAGACTGAGGAAAACACAGTCGGAAGGAGCTAAACACAAGCAGAAAATAAGAGCAGAGCATTTAAATGTAATTAGATAAAAACCCAAGAGGCGAAAGTATAGATAGTGAGCTAGAGAAACAATGTAGAATTTTGTCAGAGTCTGTGCTTTTAGAAGTCATATCTTTGCTGGCTGGACATGGTGGCTCACGCCTGTAATCCCAGCACATTGGGAGGCCAAGGTAGGAGGAGTGATTGAGCTGAGGAGTTCAAGTCCAGTTTGGGCAACATATTGAGACCTCCTCTCTACAAAAAAAAAAAAGTTACTTTCTTTTTTCTTTCTTTTCCTTTTTATTTTTTTTTGAGACAGAGTTTCATTCTTGTTGCCCAGGCTGGAATGCAGAGGCACATCCTGGCTTACTGCAAACTCCGCCTCCTGGACTCAAGTGATTCTCCTGCCTCAGCCTCCCTAGGAGCTGGGATTATAGGTACCCACCACCATGCCCGGCCAGTTTTTGTATTTTTAGTACAGACAGGGTTTCACCATATTGGCCAGGCTGGTCTCAAACTCCTGACCTCAGGTGATCCGCCTGCCTTGGGCTCCCGAACTACTGGGGTTATAGGTGTAAGCCAACAGGCTCGGTCAAAAAAATTTTTTTAAGTAAAAAAAAAAAAGTAATATCTACAAAACTCAATTTGCCATCTTAACTGAATGCCTTGATGAACAAAAATGTTGTCTGCTTTGAGTTGTTTTTTTTTTTTTGAAATGGAATCTCACTGCCGCCCAGGCTGGAGTGCAGTGGCATGATCTTGACTCACTGCAAGCTCCGCCTCCTGGGTTCATGCCATTCTTCTGCCTCAGCCTCCGGAGTAGCTGGGACTACAGGCACCTGCCACCTCGCCCGGCTAATTTTTTGTATATTTTTTAGTAGAGACGGGGTTTCACCTTGTTAGCCAGGATGGTCTCGATCTCCTGACCTTGTGATCCGCCCGCCTCGGCCTCCCAAAGTGCTGGGATTACAGGCGTGAGCCACCACGCCCGGCCTGCCTTGAGTTTTTAAAGAAAAATAAATGTGACAAACTCACGTGAGGAATCTATTATTTAAATACGTGTTGAGGTTGATATGAATTGATTCTAAGTCATACACCTTTTCTTTGGCCACTGGTATCCATTCGTGATGGTTGAGCGAGTGTTCCTCTTGGTAATACTTGGTAGTATCTACAAAGGGCGCCCAAGAACTTGACCATTAGGGAAACATGGCTGTTTCTGTGGATTAACTAGTCAAGCCCATACAGGAAGAGTGAAATGAGCTCCCAGTTGGGGCAGGAAGAATTTAGGACCACACACGGATTCCTGCCAGTGAAATGTGAGGAAGGCAGGACTGGATTTGTGATCACAATGGAGTAAGTAGGCAGAGAAGTGGAGTGTGGGCTACATAAAAATGATGTCAATCAAAGAAGAACGGTCAATTAAGACCCTAAGAAAAGGAAGTTCAAAAATGCAGAGGTTAAAAAAAAAAAAAAAAAAAAAAATGCAGAGGTTGCCAGATGCTGCATTTGGTAGGAGCCTGGCTAGCAGAATGGTGCTTTGTCAGACCTCACCGTGTCCCAGGAAAATGGTCCTCAAGACAGACTCCACGCCTACCAAGCGACTTGCTAATGATTTCTTTGTCCTCCAGGACAGGGAAGGGGTTTTTCTGGATGGGATACATTGATATTTTATGGCCTTGAAACACTACCCTGATTATAAATTAATAAATTGCTGTGCAAGTAATTGCATTAATTGCATCAATCTCTTGTTACTTGGAGTTACTTTTTGGCTCCAATGGTGTCCTGATTTACAATTCAATGCTAGATTGTGGAGGCTTTGCCTTGGGAAGGTTTCCACTCTGACGTGTCCTGATACCCTCTACAATCAAAAAGCAAATCCTGGCTGGGCTCAGTGGCTCATGCCTGTAATCCCAGTACTGTGGGAGGCTGAGGCTAGCGGATCACTTGAGGTCAGGAGTTCGAGACCAGCCTGGCCAACATGGCAAAACCCCATCTCTACTAAAAATACAAAAATTAGCTGGGCATGGTGGCAGGCGCCTGTAATGCCAGCTACTTGGGAGGCTGAGGCAGGAGAATCATTTGAGCTCAGAAGGTGGAGGTTACAGTGAGCCGAGATCATGCCACTGCACTCTAGCCTGGGCAACAGAGCAAGACTGTCTCGAAAAAAAAAAAAAAAAGCAAATCCAGGGTCAGGCGAGGTGGTTCATTCCTCTAATTCCAGGGAGGCTGAGGTTGGGCCCAGGAGTTCAAGACTGGCCTGGGTAACATAGCAAAATCTCATCTTTACAAAATTTCTTTTAAAATTAGCCAGGTGTGGTAGCACAAGCCTATAGTACCAGCTATTTTGGAGGCTGAAGTGATATGATCACTTGAACCCAGGTGGTCAAGGCTGCAGTAAGCCATAATCAGGCCACTGCATTCCAGCCTGGGTAACAGAACAAGACTCTTTCTCTAAAACATAAATAAATACATAAATAAAATAAATAAGCAAACACAATGTATTCAGTAGAATGGACTTAGAGCAAGAGAATGGATTCAGACAGGTGTTTTTTGTTGTTGTGGTTTTTTTGTTTTTGTTTTTGTTTTGTTTTGTTTTTTTGAGACGGAGTCTCCCTCTGTCGCCCAGGCTGGGGTGCAGTGGCGCGATCTCGGCTCACTGCAACCTCCGCCTCCCAGGTTCACATCATTCTCCTGCCTCAGCCTCCCGAGTAGCTGAGACTACAGGCGCCTGCCACCACACGCAGCTAATTTTTTGTGTTTTTAGTAGAGATGGGTTTCACCGTGTTAGCCAGGACGGTCTTGATTTCCTGACCTTGTGATCTGCCCTCCTCAGCCTCCCAAAGTGCTGGGATTATAGGTGTGAGCCACTGCATCTGGCTGTTTTTTTTTTGTTTTTTTTTTTGAGACAAGCTCTCACTCTTTCGCCCAGGGTAGAGTGCGGTGGGTCGATCTCAGCTCGGTGCAGCCTCCACCTCCCAAGTTCAAGAGGTGCTCCTGCCTCAGCCTCCTGAGTAACTGGGACTACGGGCATGTGCCACCACACCTGGCTAAGTTTTGTATTTTTGGTAGAGACAGGGTTTCACTGTGTTGGCCAGGCTGGTCTTGAACTGCTGACCTGAAGTGATCCGCCCACCTTGGCCTCCCAAAATGCTGGGATTACAGGCATGAGCCATTACATCCAGTCGGATTCAGAGAGTTTAGAATGATTTTCAGTGCCAAAGGTTGAAACCAAAAGAATCTTGTAGCCAAATTAATCCTGAGTCAACAAGAAAATTAAACAGAAAACTTCATTACTGAACTGCCAAAACTTTATCACATAAAATCTGGATTTTGTTGGGCTGAAAATTAGAAGTCCTCATTTTGCAAGAAGCTACATACGGGAAGTTACTCTTTAGAGAGGAGCTCTTGTGTTGAAATGAAACGTTTATTTAGGAGCATCCCTGGCTGAACATTTGTTGTGCCCCTTCCCCATGTCAGGCACGATTTATTTATTTATTTATTTATTTATGAGACGGAGTCTCATATCTTGTCCCTCAGGCTGAAGTGCAGTGGCACAATCTCAGCTCACTGCAACCTCTGCCTTATGGTTTCAAGCGGTTCTCCTACCTCAGTCTCCCAAGTAGCTGGGATTATAGGCACCCACCACCACGCCCAGCTAATTTTTTTTTTTTTTTTTTTTTTTTTTTTTTTTTTTTTTGAGAGGAGTCTTGCTCTGTCACCCAGGCTGGAGTGCAGTGGCACAATCTCAGCTCACTGCAAGCTCCGCCTCCCGGGTTCACACCATTCTCCAGCCTCACCTTCCCAAGTAGCTGGGACTACAGGTGACCGCCACCACGCCCAGCTAATTTTTTGTATTTTTAGTAGAGATGGGGTTTCACTGTGTTAAACAGGATGGTCTCGATCTCCTGACCTCGTGATCCACCCACCTCAGCCTCCCAAAGTATTGGAATTACAGCGTGAACCACTGTGCCCAGCCATGCCCGGCTAATTTTTTGTGTTTTCAGTAGAGACGGGGTTTCACCATATTGACCAGGCTGGTCTCGAACTCCTGACCTCGTGATCCACCTTATTTGGCCTCACAAAGTGCTGGGATTACAGGTGTGAGCCACCACACCTGGCCATCAGGCACCTTTTATACATTATCCCATTTAACCTCACACAACAGAGATTCATCTTATCTTTTATTTATATTTTTTGAGACAGGGTCTCACCCTGTCACCCAGGCTGGAGTACAGTGGTGCAATCATAGCTCACTGCAGCCCCCAACTCCTGGCTCTTGGGCTCAGGCGATCCTCCTGCCTTAGCCTCCTGAGTAGGTGGGATTACAGACACGCATCACTACCCTCAGATAAATTTTTTTAAAAATAGAGACAGGAGGCCGGGCGTGGTGGCTCATGCCTGTAATCCCAGCACTTTAGGAGGCCAAGGTGGGCGGATTGCAAGGTCAGGAGATTGAGACCATCCTGGCTAACACACTGAAACCCCGTCTCTACTAAAAATACAAAAAATTAGACGGGCGTGGTGGCAGACACCTGTAATCCCAGCTACTCGGGAGGCTGAGGCAGGAGAATGGCGTGAACCCACTGCAGCCGACCTAATATGAATTTTTAGATTCAATATATTTCAATGAAATACTACTGCAGCGGCCCTAGTCGGTTCCCCTGTTTCCCTCCCCCATCTCCTCCATCTCCCCAGCACCCGACTCCTGTTTGCTGTTAAGGTGGAAATACTTGGATTCCACACAGTTGGGGTTGGGGGAAGGAAGGGCAGGAGTTTGAAGAAAACAATGTTGGGACGAGCTGCTAAGGGGAGCAAGTGAATAGGTAGCAGGACTGGCCTGCGTCAGTGCAGCAGGAATTTGTGGTACTCCAGTGCTGCAGGCTTCTCTATCCTCTTCTAGCAGTGCCCTGACCTGGGATCTGGGGCAGAGAGAGCTTCTGTGCCAGCCTCTCAGGCCCCAGGATTAGCAATGCCAAGCAGTGAAGGTTTGGGAGATGAGGGAGTCCTCTTAAGGGCACAGATTGGCAGGCCAGAGTGAGGGGCAAGGCTTCAGCCAAAGAAAGTATTTACTGCCAACCGGGCGCAGTGGCTCACGCCTGTCATCCCAGCACTGGGAGGCCGAGCTGGGCAGATCATGAGGTCAGGGGATGGAGACCATCCTGGCTAACACGGTAAAACCCCATCTCTACTAAAAATACAGTAAATTAGCTGGGCATGTTGGCACGTGCCTGTAATCCCAGCTACTCAGGAGGCTGAGGCAGAAGAATTACTTGAACCCTGGAGGTGGAGGTAGCAGAGAGCCGTGATCATGCCACTGCACTCCAGCCTGGGCGACAGAGTGAGATTTCGTCTCAAAAAAAAAAAAAAAGCAGAATATGTTCCACAGTACCAAGCTAAGTGATGTTCATGTCTACAGAGGAAAGCTGAAATGAACCTCTGCCCTCCACAATTACTGCATTCCTGAAGAGTGCAGAAATCAATACTTGACAAATAGAAGTCTGCCTTTCAAACGGAAACACCCTGACTTACAAATATCACTCCAGAGGCAATGTATCTGACTTGATGGATGTTTAGTCGTCAGCCGACTGCTACCTTTCTACCTTGAAATTTCTCCATTCTGTGGCCTGTCTATAAAGAAAGAGGCAATATAGTGTATAGGAAAGCGCCCTGAACCAAACCAAATACCTCGATTCTGATTCTGGCTGTGCTACAGACTAGCTGAGTATGTATGCCTGGATAAGTCACTTAGCCAGCCCTTGCCCAAACTCCCCATTGCATTAAAAATAGTTTTTAGGCCGGGCATGGTGGCTCATGCCTGTAATCCTGGCACTTTGGGAGGGCCGAGGCAGAAGGATTTCGTGAGGTCAGGAGTTTGAGACCAGCCTGGCCAATATAGTGAAACGCTGTCTCTACTAAAAATACAAAAATTAGCTGGCAGTAGTGGCACCTGCCTGTAATCCAGCTACTCTGGAGGCTGAGGCAGGGGAATCGCTTGAGCCTGGGAGGTGAAGGTTGTGGTGAACTGAGATTGCGCCATTGCACTCCAGTCTGGGCAAGAGAGTGAGACCTTGTCTCAAAAAAAACAAAAGGAATTGTTTTTAAATTTTTACCGTTCTGAAAGCACATTGACATCCTTTGCATTTTTTTTCTAATTATTTCACTTTGAAGGCCGGGTGCGGTGGCTCAAGCCTGTAATCCCAGCACTTTGGGAGGCCGAGACGGGCGGATCACGAGGCAGGAGCTCAAGACCATCCTGGCTAACACGGTGAAACCCCGTCTCTACTAAAAAATACAAAAATCTAGCCGGGCGAGGTGGCGGGCGCCTGTAGTCCCAGCTACTCGGGAGGCTGAGGCAGGAGAATGGCGTAAACCCGGGAGGCGGAGCTTGCAGTGAGATGAGATCCGGCAACTGCACTCCAGCCTGGGCGACAGAGCGAGACTCCGTCTCAAAACAAAAACAAAAACAAAAACAAAAACTAATTATTTCACTTTGATTTGTAAATTCTCAACTAGATTGAGGGGCTGTATGGGTTACAATTCCTCTGCATCCTCCACAATAAACTTGATGGGAATTTCAGACTTTTTTTTTTTTTTTTTTTGAGACAAGAGTCTCGCTCTGTAACCCAGGCTGGAGTGCAATGGCATGATCTCGGCTCACTGCAACCTCTGCCTCCTGGGTTCAAGCGATTCTCCTGCCTCAGCCTCCCAGCAGCTGGGACTACAGGTGCGTGCCAACACGCCCAGCTAATTTTTGTATTTTTAGTAGAGAGGGGGTTTCACCATGTTGGCCAGGCTGGCCTTGGACTCCTGGCCTTAAGCGATCCGCCTGCCTCGGCCTCCCAAAGGGCTGCGATTCCAGGCGTGAGCTACCGCCCCCCGCCAAGGTCTTGATTCTTGTCTGCCTTTCTGCTTCCCTGTGAACTCTACTGGTTGCTTTTTTTCCTGCTTTATCCCTCGTCCTCGGTAGACAGTGGGCACTCAATAAAGGATGGTTAAATGAATGAATGCACGAACAAATGACTGTCCTGGAGCTAGTACTGCATTGCACGTATACATTGATGACCACAGACATCGTACAACGCGCAATCTTGGCAAATTTATTAAAAGCCTCCAGACTTCGGTCTCTTGCAGGGCGACGCCGGGAGCCTATCGCACGCTGAGGTCTGTCGTGGGCCCCAGAAACAGCCTCGGAAACGTGGGAGGCGGGGCTTCCCCGACCACACCCCCTTGTATTCAAAGCCTTTCCGCCTGTGGGCCCGCCTCCTCAGCGCAGTGTGCCACTCTAATTGGCCACTTTACCAATCCATCTGAGCACTTCTGCGCCAATTGGATAAACTGCTGAACTCTGGTTGCGCACTTTCCGGCGCTGGGAACGCGGAGCGGACGCAGACTGGCCGCCATTGCGCTGCGGAGAAAGCGGCCTCCTGTGTGAGGGCCTGTGGGGTGCGTGGCAGGCGTTTAAGGCCGGGCTGCGGGAGGCGTGGTCGGGTCAGGCTGAGTGACTGAAGGGGTTAGGCCGGGCGCGGCTGGATGCACTCAGTGTGGCGGGATTGCAGGCCGGGGTCCCCGGACGCCTTTCTGCTGCGCTTCTTGTGGGCCCGGGCCTGTGGTTAGTGAATTTTTCTGTCCCGCCGCTGTCCAGATTCTCCGGGTATGGCCGGAGTATTTCCTTACCGAGGGCCGGGTAACCCGGTGCCCGGCCCTCTAGCCCCACTACCGGACTACATGTCGGAGGAGAAGCTGCAGGAGAAAGGTGAGTCGAGTGTGGAGCGGCGCGCGGGCCGGAGGCTGGGCGGGTGTTCGCGCGCGCAGGTGGCTGGGGACCCTCCCCGTTTGGGCCGCTCCTGAGGTGACAATTCCCTTGTTAGCCCCATTTAACTTTTTATCAAGTCATTTTAAGCGCGTGTTATCCGCAAGCTGATCCAGTAGCGATGGGGGCAAAATTCCTATCCTTACGGGGTTTAAATTACAGCGGGAGAGATAGATGGTAACAAAACCTTGAGGATCTGTAATAAAAACGTCAGGCCGGGCGCAGTGGTTCACGCCTGTGATCCCAGCACTTTGGGAGATCCAGGCGGGCGGATCACCTGAGGTCGGGAGTTCCAGACCAGCCTGGCCAACATGGTGAAACCCCGTCTCTACTAAAAATACAAAAATTAGTCGTGTGTGGTGGCACCTGTCTATAACCCCAGCTACTGGGGAGGTTGAGGCGGGAGAATGGCTTGAACCCGGGAGGCAGAGGTTGCAGTGAGCTGAGATCGCACCATTGCACTCCAACCTGGGTGACAGAGCGAAACAACGTCTCAAAAAAAAAAAAGTCAAATAGTGATAAATGTGATGAAGGGAAAAATAGAGTAAAATGGTAAGGGAATTGGCAAGGAGTGCTTCTTCCTGCTGGATGCCTGCTCCTCTGTCACACTCACTGACAGGAGCTTACTCTAGGGCAAGAGGTGAAGAGGATTAGGCTGAAGGTGTGCAGTCTTTTAAACTGAGGTGCCTTTGTAGCTCGAAAATGGCAGCAATTGCAGGCAAAGCGCTATGCAGAAAAGCGGAAGTTTGGGTTTGTGGATGCCCAGAAGGAAGACATGCCCCCGGAACATGTCAGGAAGATCATTCGAGACCATGGAGACATGACCAACAGAAAGTTCCGCCATGACAAAAGGGTTTACTTGGGGTAAGGAACATCCTGAAATAATTTCATTTGGAATTTGGCCCTTTTCCCTTTTCCCTGTCCCACAGTCTTGGATAGATGCTCTGTCATTTTGGAACAGGACGCTGCTTTGACAGCTCATCTTGGTGGATATAAGAGAAAGGGGAAAACCAGTAGGAGTCTCTGATAATTTCTATATCTTCCACTTATGCAGTCTGTTTCCCTTCTGTTCCTGATCTGTGACTGGGACTTTAATTTGTCCCGTTGATGCTATTATAAGATGTCCCTGTCATTGAGCTGGTTGAAGCCCAGAGTGGGATACTGTGCATAGTGGCAGCCTGTCACTCCTCAGGGACCTGAATTCTGTGTTTAGGGTATTTAATTTCAGAGGTATCCCTACTGCTGTTTTTCTGTGGCTGTAAACTGGGTGGGTACAGGTACAGATGTCTTAGCAGATTCCTGTTCTATTTGGACACAAAAATGTTTGCCGTGTAATGAACTGGAAGTTTTGTTTATTTCGAAAAATAGTTTGAGAACTGTGCTGGCTGCTAGGGGTATAGTAGCGAGCAGAGGGTAACAATCTCCGCCTTTCTGCAGTGTGCAGTCTAGTGGCATGACAGACATGAGACAACTGGTGATAGTGAAGTATGGTGAATACTTTATTATGATTTATGAGAAGATACTGAGGGAATAGGATGTGAGACAGCCGCAAAGCTGTCTCCAGAGGGATAGCCGTTGATTTAGAGGAGCTGATACCAGCATTGTGGGACTATGACATTTAAGAAGAGTGGTGCAAGGTGAAGTTGGAGAGGGAGAGGCAGGGTTTCTGGTTAGGAAGGGCCTATGGGCTACGTCTGGGAGTTTGGATTGTAAGGTAGGATTTACTGTGGATCATGAGCGTGTGGCTTCTCTTCATGGGACAGGTAGCAGAACACCTCGTCATTTCTAATAGCCTTCTCTTTTTCTAATGTGCCAGTGCCCTCAAGTACATGCCCCATGCAGTCCTCAAACTCCTGGAGAACATGCCTATGCCTTGGGAGCAGATTCGGGATGTGCCTGTGCTGTACCACATCACTGGAGCCATTTCCTTCGTCAATGAGATTCCCTGGGTTATTGAACCTGTCTACATCTCCCAGTGGGGGTGAGAAAGGCTGAAATATGGTGGGCGGTGGTGGTGGTGATTGGGGGGCAGTGGGTAGAAATGGTTGTATGATGTTCTTGCCTTCCAGGTCAATGTGGATTATGATGCGCCGAGAAAAAAGAGATAGGAGGCATTTCAAGAGGATGCGTTTTCCCCCTTTTGATGATGAGGAGCCGCCCTTGGACTATGCTGACAACATCCTAGATGTTGAGCCACTGGAGGCCATTCAGCTAGAGCTGGACCCTGAGGAGGACGCCCCTGTGTTGGACTGGTTCTATGACCACCAGCCATTGAGGGACAGCAGGAAGTGAGTGATAGATGGAGATACTACTCCTGGGAGGAGTTCCAGAAACCCAGAGGGAGTCCTGGGAGATCAGTAGGTGGTATGGTTTGTCTAGCTGCTTACTTGAGGTGGGCCTTTCATTTTTTACCCTAGGTATGTAAATGGCTCCACTTACCAGCGCTGGCAGTTCACACTACCTATGATGTCGACTCTCTACCGCCTGGCTAATCAGCTCCTGACAGACTTGGTGGATGACAACTACTTCTACCTGTTTGATTTGAAGGCCTTCTTTACATCCAAGGCACTCAATATGGCCATTCCTGGAGGCCCCAAATTTGAACCTCTTGTTCGAGACATCAACCTACAGTGAGTTGGAGAGATTAGGGATTTTAGACATTTTGAGTTGGATAAAATGTAATCTTGATCCTTAAAGTCCTGATATAACTTCCAAATTAGTCTGCGCCAGGTGCAGTGGCTCACGCTGTAATCCCAGCACATTGGGAAGCTGAGGCAGGAGGATTGCTTAAGCCCAGAAGTTTGAGTCCAGCCTGGGCAACATGGCAGAGCCCTGTCTTTACCAAAATTTTGCTGGGTGTTATGGCACTCGCAGCTTCCTGTAGTCTCAGTTACTTGGGAGGCTGAGCTGTGGGAGGATTGTCTGAGCCCAGGAGGTTGCAGCTGCAGTGAACCATGATCATGCCATTGCATTCCAGCTTGGATGATAGAATGAGACCCTGTCTCAAAAAAAAAAAAGTCTGCTTACTCTTGATATTGTACCCTAGGGATGAAGACTGGAATGAATTCAATGATATTAACAAGATTATCATCCGGCAGCCTATCCGCACTGAATACAAGATTGCTTTTCCTTACTTGTACAACAATCTTCCACACCATGTCCACCTCACCTGGTAAGAGACCTGGAACACAACAGTTGGAAAGGAGAAGGCTGGTGTTTAGGTTGGGCCAGGGCGGGAAAACTTTGGCTGACTCTTCCTTTCGTTTTAGGTACCATACTCCCAACGTTGTATTCATCAAAACTGAGGATCCTGATTTGCCAGCTTTCTACTTTGACCCTTTGATCAACCCAATCTCCCACAGGCACTCGGTCAAGGTGAGGAAGGGAAGGGACACTTTCCCTCAGCAACTCTAGGAGAAATGCCTGAGGTTGACTGAAATGCTACTGAACACTGAAGTGGAGGGAGACATGTTTTCCATCTTGCTAAGTATTCCCCTTGAGCTATAAGCGAATTTGAGAATTTAGCATTTGCCTTAAAACGTGTCATTGGTATAATCCTAGTTTCTGTGATTATCCTTCTGGACTTTATGGTTCTCCTGTTGGGCGCTGTAGATAATCTGTCCTGGTTTGTCTCTATTATATTTGTTTGTTTTAGTCTTTATATTGAGATGTAGTTAACATACCGTACAAGTTACCCATTTAAAGTGTGTAATTTGGTGGTTTTTAGTTTATTCTCAGAGTTGTCCCAACTGTCATGACATGCAATTTGAGAATATTTTCATTACTTGAGAAAGAAACCCTTAGCAGTTACTCTCCATTTCTCCGCAACTTTCTTACGCAACCACTAATCTACTTGCTGTCTGTAGATTTGCCTGTTCTGCACATTTCATATGATAGAATGAAAGAGAATCATACACTGTGTAGTCTTCAGTGACTGGCTTCTTAAGCTCACCATGATGTTTTCCATGTTCATTTGTGTTCCGTTGTGTCCAAGCCCAGTGTTTGGAGCTTGGGTGGAGGTGATTGCAGTGTTGGCTGCTGTGGTGTTGGGGCTCCGTTGGGAGGCTTTCTGTTGGTGAGCCAGTTGGGGTGTGAGAAGTGACACCTGCTTTCCTGGTGGCCCTGTCTTGTTCTTTGCTCCCTTGCTTTCCTTTGCGCTGGCACGTCAGGGCTGCTTCTGTCAGACAGTCCAGTTTCCATGGCAGATACAGGCTTTGTGCTTGGCCCCAGATAATGTCCCTCTTAAGTCTGTGCCTAGTTTAGCAGGAACTAAACCCTTAGAGGGATTCCTTTTTCAGAGCCAGGAACCGTTGCCGGATGATGATGAGGAATTTGAGCTCCCGGAGTTTGTGGAGCCCTTCCTGAAGGACACACCCCTCTATACAGACAATACAGCCAATGGCATTGCCCTGCTCTGGGCCCCACGGCCCTTCAACCTACGCTCTGGTCGCACCCGTCGGGCCCTGGACATACCGCTTGTCAAGAACTGGTAAGGTTTCTCCCTGGGGCAGGGGGAACAATAGTGGATATACAGGGGAAAAGACTCCAACTAGGTGGGCGTGTAGCCTTTCTTAAAAATTTTTTTTTTCCATAAAAGTGGCAGACAACCCAAGGCTTGCCTTCTTTAGCAGAGTGGCTGGAAGAAGCGATGGCTGAACTCTGGTGGGCTTATTTTCCCAGGTATCGGGAGCACTGTCCTGCCGGGCAGCCTGTGAAAGTGAGGGTCTCCTACCAGAAGCTGCTGAAGTACTACGTGCTGAATGCCCTGAAGCACCGGCCTCCAAAGGCTCAGAAGAAGAGGTGAGGTGCCCCGGGGCCCTGTGCAGACTTGGGTTCCAGAGATACCAGTAGGCTGACTCTCACTCTCCATGTTCCCACCTCAGGTATCTGTTCCGCTCCTTCAAAGCCACCAAATTCTTTCAGTCCACAAAGCTGGACTGGGTGGAGGTTGGGCTCCAGGTTTGCCGCCAGGGCTATAACATGCTCAACCTCCTCATTCACCGCAAAAACCTCAACTACCTGCACCTGGACTACAACTTCAACCTCAAGCCCGTGAAAACGCTCACCACCAAGGTGCCTGCATTGGAACCGAGGGGCCTCCTGGGTGTCAGGGACGGACAGCTGTTTTTGCTCTGGCTGTTGATGAAGGCATACATCCAGTTGGGTCCGTTGCTCATTCATGTTCTTTCTGGTTTTTTTTGTTTGTTTGTTTTTGCATCCTCTCCAGGAAAGAAAGAAATCGCGTTTTGGGAATGCTTTCCACCTGTGTCGGGAAGTTCTGCGTTTGACTAAGCTGGTGGTGGACAGTCACGTGCAGTATCGGCTGGGCAATGTGGATGCCTTCCAGGTGAGGTTAGGTATTCCCAACCCCTGCCTGGGTGAGGAGGCTGGAGGAAGCCTGTGCTGACCATGGAGCTGGTTTAAGTTCCAGGTCTGACAGGGCAATTGTCTTGCAGCTGGCGGATGGATTGCAGTATATATTTGCCCATGTTGGGCAGTTGACGGGCATGTATCGATACAAATACAAGCTGATGCGACAGATTCGTATGTGCAAGGACCTGAAGCATCTCATCTATTATCGTTTCAACACGGTGAGACCCTGACTCTAGTGGCTTACTTTCTTTGAAACAGAGTCTTACTCTTGTCGCTCAGGCTGGAGTGCAATGGCACGATCTCAGCTCATTGCAGCCTCTGCCTCCTGGGTTCAAGCAATTCTCCTGCCTCAGCCTCCCGAGCAGCTGGGATTACAGGTGCCCGCCACCACACCTAGCTATTTTTTTTTTTTTTTTTTTTGAGACGGAGTCTTGCTCTGTTGCCCTGGCTAGAGTGCAGTGGCCGGATCTCAGCTCACTGCAAGCTCCGCCTCCCGGGTTTACGCCATTCTCCTGCCTCAGCCTCCGGAGTAGCTGGGACTACAGGCGCCCTCCACCTCACCCGGCTAGTTTTTTTGTATTTTTAGTAGAGACGGGGTTTCACCATGTTAGCCAGGATGGTCTCGATCTCCTGACTTCGTGATCCTCCCGTCTCGGCCTCCCAAAGTGCTGGGATTACAGGCTTGAGCCATCGCGCCCGGCCTTTTTTTTTTTAATCTATGTTTCTTTTTTGAGACTGTTGCCCTGTTGCCCCGGGGGAATGCAATGGCACGATCTCGGCTCACCACAATCTCTGCCTCCCAGGTTCAAGCGATTCTCCTGCTTCAGCCTCCTGAGTAGCTGGGACTACAGGCGCACACCACCATGCTTGGCTAATTTTTGAATTTTTAGTAGAGGTGGGGTTTCACTATGTTAGCCAGGCTGGTCTTGAACTCTTGACCTCAGGTGATCCACTCTCTTTGGTCTCCCAAAGTGCTGGGATTACCAGCTTGAGCCACTGTACCCAGCCTCACTGGACTTACTTTCTTTTTTTTTTTTTTTTTTTTTGAGACAGAGTCTCGCTCTGTCGCCCAGGCTGGAGTGCAGTGGCCGGATCTCAGCTCACTGCAAGCTCCGCCTCCCGGGTTTACGCCATTCTCCTGCCTCAGCCTCCCGAGTAGCTGGGACTACAGGTGCCCGCCAGGTTGCCCGGCTAGTTTTTTGTATTTTTAGTAGAGACAGGGTTTCACCATGTTAGCCAGGATGGTCTCGATCTCCTGACCTCGTGATCCGCCCGTCTTGGCCTCCCAAAGTGCTGGGATTACAGGCTTGAGCCACCGCGCCCGGCCTGGACTTACTTTCTCATATCTTTTTTCATTTATACATTTAGACAGGGCTCTTTCCAGGGACCTATTTGGAGACCAGCTATGAGTGTATCCTTACTACCCCTTCATTTTTTATTTTTATTTTTTTTTGAGACGGAGTCTCGCTCTGTCACCCAGGCTGAAGTGCAGTGGCCGGATCTCAGCTCACTGCAAGCTCCCCATCCCGCGTTTACGCCATTCTCCTGCCTCAGCCTCCTGAGTAGCTGGGACTACAGGAGCCCGCCACCTCACCCGGCTAGTTTTTTGTATTTTTTTTAGTAGAGACAGAGTGTCACCGTGTTAGCCAGGATGGTCTCGATCTCCTGACCTCGTGATCCGCCTGTCTCGGCCTCCCAAAGTGCTGGGATTACAGGCTTGAGCCACCGCGCCCAGCCCTTACTACCCCCTTTAAATTCACATGGGCAATCTTAGTTCCTAGTTTTTGCCTTAAGGTTTCTCATTTACCCTTTTGTTTTAGATGTTGTTTAGATGTTGAGGACCCAGAGTTTTTTTTTTTCTTTTTATTCCTCTATTGCCATCCGTATATTCGTTTATATGTTTATTATACATATATGCCCCACTTCTGCCCAGGTCTCAGTTGCTGTTGAAATGCATGGCTAACTTGTGTTCTTAACTTCTGCTTGGGATCATAGGGCCCTGTAGGGAAGGGTCCTGGCTGTGGCTTCTGGGCTGCCGGTTGGCGAGTCTGGCTGTTTTTCATGCGTGGCATTACCCCTTTGTTGGAACGATGGCTGGGCAACCTCCTGGCCCGGCAGTTTGAAGGTGAGTGGTTTTCTCTGTGTCCAACTTCTCCTGTTACTGCTTCAAAGCTACCTCCCCTTGTTTGAGTCTGTTCCCTGCTCTTGTATGAGCACCCCTTCCTACTGGATTGCCTTTAGGTCCAGTTCTCAAAATGAGTCTGACCTAGTTTTCTAGTTCTTGGGCTTCCTTCTGGGGCCTTGAGAGGCAATCATGCATTTGCAGGAGTGGACATTCTTCAGAAGCATAGTTGTGAATGTTTAAGGTAGCTCCGGGGCACATGGGCGCTTTGTTAATACCTAATTTTATTGTAACCATAATGAGTGAGGGGCATGAAGGTAGAGACCCTTACTGAAAGCAAGGAATCATGCTTGTAATCCCCTTGGGATACTCTACTTCTAGGTCGACACTCAAAGGGGGTGGCAAAGACAGTAACAAAGCAGCGAGTGGAGTCCCATTTTGACCTTGAGCTGCGGGCAGCTGTGATGCATGATATTCTGGACATGATGCCTGAGGGCATCAAACAGAACAAGGCCCGGACAATCCTGCAGCACCTCAGTGAAGCCTGGCGCTGCTGGAAAGCCAACATTCCCTGGAAGGTGGGTGGCTCTCCATTTCCTTGGAGGGGTAAACATCGTCTTTAGGTTAGGATCACCACTTTGTGACTCATGAGGGGACTATCTGGTTCCTATCTCTTTTCTTTTCCCTTTTAGAGAGGGGCTTGCTGTATTGCTTAGGCTGGCCTCAAGCCTGAGCTCGAGCAGTCCTCCTCAGTCTCCTGAGTAGCCGGGACTACAGGTGTGCACCACAGCACCTGCTTTATCCCAGTTTGATTGTGCTTTTTGGACTTTTAGGTCCCTGGACTGCCAACGCCCATAGAGAATATGATCCTTCGATATGTGAAGGCCAAGGCTGACTGGTGGACCAACACTGCTCACTACAACCGAGAACGGATCCGCCGAGGGGCCACTGTGGACAAGACTGTGTGTAAAAAGAACCTGGGCCGCCTCACCCGGCTCTATCTGAAGGCAGAACAGGAGCGGCAGCACAACTACCTGAAGGTTGGGCAGAGTAGGCTGGGCTAGGTGTGAGTGGTGGGAGAGTGGGCATGAGGGAGGACTGCAGAGTTGTGACTGAACCTTGTTCTGGGGGGATCGGGCTATAGCGGGAGGCTAATTTCATGTCCACCTTGCAGGATGGGCCTTACATCACGGCGGAGGAAGCAGTGGCAGTATATACCACTACAGTGCATTGGTTGGAAAGCCGCAGGTTCTCACCCATCCCATTCCCCCCACTCTCCTATAAGCATGACACCAAGTTGCTCATCTTGGCATTGGAGCGGCTCAAGGAAGCTTACAGGTGAGTATTAGGGTAGATAGGTTCCTGTTGGGAAGGTGACAGCAGGGAATGGCATCATCCTCAGAGTCCAAAGAAAGAAGGTGTAGCCCCAGTCTTTTCTGGTTTTACTTCCTCCTGGTTTTGCCATTCACCGTTCCCCTTGCCTTATCAGTGTGAAGTCTCGGTTGAACCAGTCTCAGAGGGAGGAGCTAGGTCTGATCGAGCAGGCCTACGATAACCCCCACGAGGCACTGTCCCGCATCAAGCGTCACCTCCTCACACAGAGAGCCTTCAAAGAGGTGAGTGAGAGCCTCCCAAGTTTTCTTTTTGGTTCTACCTTTCATTCTTGGTAGAACTAAAGGTAGCCTCAGGTGATTGTTGTGAACCAGCCTCCTTGTCCCACAGGTGGGCATTGAGTTCATGGATCTCTATAGCCACCTGGTTCCAGTATACGACGTAGAGCCACTGGAGAAGATAACTGACGCCTACCTGGACCAATACCTGTGGTATGAAGCCGACAAGCGCCGCCTCTTCCCACCCTGGATTAAGCCTGCTGACACAGAACCACCTCCACTGCTTGTTTACAAGTGGTGCCAAGGTAGAACTTTCCTGAGATTGCTCTGTGAGGAACGGGGGATGAATTTAGTTCTATGTCAAAATTCTCATCTGGGCAGCATGATTGGTTTACTCTCTTGATGCATGGTAGTAAAAGGAAGTAATGTTCATGTTAAACTGAAGAAAGCCCATAGTCAAAGCAATCCAGATGACTACGTGGAATGGTAGTGGGATTGGTTATGGAAGGTAATGATAGTTACTGTGGGGCTAGTCCTGAAAGAGGATTTCTAACCTGCTGGAGACCTGCCTTGCTACTCCTCAGGCATCAATAACCTGCAGGACGTGTGGGAGACAAGTGAAGGCGAGTGCAATGTCATGCTGGAGTCCCGCTTTGAGAAGATGTATGAGAAGATCGACTTGACCCTGCTCAATAGGCTGCTGCGCCTCATCGTGGACCACAACATAGCCGATTACATGACAGCCAAGAACAATGTCGTCATCAACTATAAGGTGTGTCTCAGGCACAGTAGCACGAAATTGTGTGTGGAATGGTTGTCTGGCCCACTGACTCAGAATTTGCTGCGGGGGAGGCTGGGTGCAATGGCTCACGCCTGTAATCCCAGCACTTTGGGACGCTGAGGCGGTCGGATCACAAGGTCAGGAGTTCGAGACCAGTCTGGCCAACACGGTGAAACCCCGTCTCTACTTAAAAAAATACAAAAATTAGTTGGGTGTGGTGGGCGCCTGTAATCCCAGCTACTCGGGAGGCTAAGGCAGGAGAATCCCTTGAACCCAGGAGGTGGAGGTTGCAGTGAGCTGAGATTGCACCACTGCACTCCAGCCTGAGGGACTGAGCATAACTCCACCTTGGAGGGGAGTCAGGGGAATAGAATTTGCCGAGGGGAGAACAAAAGAGGTTGACCCTGGAGAATCCTGGGACATGGCTCAGGTTGTTAAGAATTGTAGTTCTTTCTTTCTAGGACATGAACCATACGAATTCATACGGGATTATCAGAGGCCTGCAGTTTGCCTCGTTCATCGTGCAGTATTATGGCCTGGTGATGGACTTGCTTGTATTGGGATTGCACCGGGCCAGTGAGATGGCTGGGCCCCCTCAGATGCCAAATGACTTTCTCAGTTTCCAGGACATAGCCACTGAGGCTGCCCACCCCATCCGTCTCTTCTGCAGATACATTGATCGCATCCATATTTTTTTCAGGTGAGGGCTTGCCTGGATTCCTAGCCTTGCAGGGTACTGAGGCATATGCTTTGCCTCTGAAATCAGCTATTGTACCTGAGTTGACTTAACTGCTGTTGGGGCTTTAAAATGGAATGAAGCCTGGGGAGGGTGGGGGTAGGATGGGGTGAGGTCTCCGTCTGTGGAGCTGGAGGACCCGTGGGGTCCCAGATCTCAAGTGTATTGGGGCCTCAGCAGTGTACCTGGTCTGGTGTAGGTTCACAGCAGATGAAGCTCGGGACCTGATTCAACGTTACCTGACAGAGCACCCTGACCCCAATAATGAAAACATCGTTGGCTATAATAACAAGAAGTGCTGGCCCCGAGATGCCCGTATGCGCCTCATGAAACATGATGTTAACTTGTGAGTCTAGGTTGGGGCTGTGTGAGCTGGAAGGACATAGGCTAAGTGCCCAGAGAGGGCATACTGAGGCTGTGTCCTGGGTGGGAGACGTGTGGCTGTGGCAGGATATCATCAGTTGGCCTTGGAAGGGAAGTTCCTTCCAAGAAACTGATGTGACCATATGGTTCTCTGTGGGCAGAGGCCGGGCAGTATTCTGGGACATCAAGAACCGCTTGCCACGGTCAGTGACTACAGTTCAGTGGGAGAACAGCTTCGTGTCTGTGTACAGTAAGGACAACCCCAACCTGCTATTCAACATGTGTGGCTTCGAGTGCCGCATCCTGCCTAAGTGCCGCACCAGCTATGAGGAGTTCACCCACAAGGACGGGGTCTGGAACCTGCAGAATGAGGTACAGCCTGGGAGGGGCTGGGAGTGACATGAGCACGCCTGCACTTCCTGGGTGAGTGGGAGCCAGGAACACGGGCATCCCTTGTCCTTGTCAGTCACCGGAGCCTTGTTGGGTGGAAAGGCTTAGTGGTGAGCACAGTTGGCTCTTGCTTCTGTGGGAGTTCCTCAGACAAAGTAACCTTGACTTTGTGGTTTAGGTTACTAAGGAGCGCACAGCTCAGTGTTTCCTGCGTGTGGATGATGAGTCAATGCAGCGCTTCCACAACCGTGTGCGTCAAATTCTCATGGCCTCTGGCTCCACCACCTTCACCAAGGTACAAGGCCGTCATCCCCAGCTTCCCTCTTGTCCTCTGCTGTCCTCTGCTCGTCTCATATCCCTTTCACTTCTTCCCCTGACGGCTTCTCCTTCCTTCTCCACTTTGCTTAGTGTGCCAGTTTCCATGCTCTGTGCAGTAGCGGCTTACAGTGTCAGGTCACTTTATAGTTATTTTCTGAGAATTCCTTGTAGGAATTCTGCAGTCTCCTTCTTACGGAGTTGTGATGATTCTAAATTAAGGCAACAGTAAAAGTTGGATTTATTATTTTGAACAGTAAAGTATTATTTTTGCATTTTCTCCGGGGCTTATTTGTCTAAATTATGTTAACCAGTGGCATAGAGAACCTGTGAAAAAGCAACTCTCGTAGGCATCTCAGAGTTCGTTTCTCCTTCGCTTACCTTCAGAGGCCCAGCTGAAGGCAACTGGAATCGAGAAAGAAAAATCTGAGGAATTTGGAACTATGTATATTTAAGTTTTCGCAAGATTTAAAAAGTTACCTCGGCCAGGCACAGTGGCTCACGCCTGTAATCCCAGCACTTTGGGAGGCCGAGGCTGGTGGATCACCTGAGGTCAAGAGTTTGAGACCAGCCTGGCTGACTTGGTGAAACCTCGTCTCTGCTAAAAATACAAAAATTAGCCGGGCCTGGTGGCAGGTACCCAGCTACTTAGGAGGCTGAGGCAGGAGAATTGCTTGAATCCAGGAGGCAGAGGTTGCTGTGAGCGGAGATCTTACCATTGCACTCCAGCCTGGGCAACAGAGCAAAAACTCTATCTCCAAAAAAAAAAAGAAAAATGTTACCTCACTCTGGTTTCCATTAGTGTAACTCTTAACTATAACATTTTTCTTGCATTCTAACCTTCACATTTCAAAATGTGCAGTATTTACATGTGCAGAATGTTTTCTGTTTTATAGTAAGACTTCTGTTAAGAAGACGTTCTATTATGTTTTAGAACTATTGCATTACAGTTGAGTTTCCTTTATCCAAAATTCTTAGGACCAGAAATGTTTTGGATTTCAGGTTTTTTTTTTTTTTTAATATTTTCATTATTATTACTAGAGACAGGGTCTCACTCGGTCACTTAGGCTGAAGTGCAGTGGCGCTATCATAGGTCACTGCAGCTCAAGTGATCGTCACACCTCAGCCTCCCGAGTATCTGGGACCACAGGTGCGTACTCCACCATGCCTGGCTAATTTAAAAAATTTTTCTTTTTTTTTTTTTTTGAGACGGAGTCACGTAGGCTGGAGTGCAGTGGTGCGATCTCGGCTCACTGCAAGCTCCGCCTCCCAGGTTCACACCATTCTCCTGCCTCAGCCTCCCGAGTAGCTGGGACTACAGGTGCCTTACACCACGTCCAGCTAATTTTTTGTATTTTTTTTTTTTTTTTTTTTTTGAGACGGATTCTTGCTCTGTCGCCCAGGCTGGAGTGCAGTGGCTGGATCTCGGCTCACTGCAAGCTCCGCCTCCCAGGTTCACGCCATTCTCCTGCCTCAGCCTCCCGAGCAGCTGGGACTATAGGCGCCCGCCACCATGCCCGGCTAATTTTTTTGTATTTTTTAGTAGAGACGGGGTTTCACCGTGTTAGCCAGGATGGTCTAGATCTCCTGACCTCGTGATCCACCCGTCTCAGCCTCCCAAAGTGCTGGGATTACAGGCTTGAGCCACCGCGCCCGGCTTTTGTATTTTTTTTAGTAGAGACGGGGTTTCACCTTGTTAGCCAGGATGGTCTCTGTCTCCTGACCTTGTGATCCGCCCGCCTCAGCCTCCCAAAGTACTGGGATTACAGGCGTGAGCCACTGCGCCCGGCCTAACTTTTAAATTTTTTGTAGAGCTGGGATCTCACTCTCTTGTCCAGGCTGGTCTCAAACTCCTTGAGTTCAAGCAGTCCCCCTGCCTTAGCCTCTCATAGTGCTGGCTTATAGGTGTGAGCCGCCGTGCCCAGCCTTGAAATATTTTCATTAGGCCGGGCGCGGTGGCTCAAGCCTGTAATCCCAGCACTTTGGGAGGCCGAGGCGGGCGGATCATGAGGTCAGGAGATCGAGACCATCCTGGCTAACACGGTGAAACCCCGTCTCTACTAAAAGCTGCAAAAAACTAGCCGGGCGAGGTGGCAGGCGCCTGTAGTCCCAGCTACCTGGGAGGCTGAGGCAGGAGAATGGCGTAAACCCGGGAGGCGGAGCTTGCAGTGAGCTGAGATCTGGCCACAGCACTCCAGCCTGGGTGACAGAGCGAGACTTCGTCTCAAAAAAAAAAAAAAAAAAAAAAATTTTCATTATACTTACAGGTTCAGCGTCCCTAATCCAAAATCTGAAATGCACCAGTGAGCATTTTCCTTGAGCATCATGTTGGTGCTCAGAGTGTTGGGACTTAAAAAGTTTCAGCTTTTTGAGCGTTTTGGGTTTTAGATTAACCTGTGTCTGGGAATCTGTGAGAGCACCAGAGTTAATGATTTCTCTAGCCCAGTTTGGAAGTGGAGGAGGAAAGGATTCCTGAAAGAAATAGCATGTGATGAGGCAGGCGAGGGAGGGTGTTCCTTTAGCCAGAAGTGTGGCGATGTAACTAGTTTGGTGTACGTGGGACTATGGAAAGTTTAAGGTTTGCTGGAGTAAACTGTGGAATTGGGAATGTTAAGAGATGAGGCTGGATAAATAGTGGAGAGCCATATCATGGAGGGCATTGCACACCTTAGGAAGAATTATGTAAGGGTCTTAAACACAGAGTGACTTTGTCAGATTTGTTTTCCTTTTTATTTTTATTTTTTGACTTCCCACATTACAGATGTAGACTTTGTCCGATTTCTGTGTCAGATGATTCACTGTTGTAGCTGTGAGAAAGATGGACCTGAAAGGATAGGATGGGTGACTAGGTTTGGGGACCACTGAAGAAGTCCAGATAAAAAGGATGAGAGCAGCCAGGCGCCGTGATCGTGCCTGTAATCCCAGCACTTAGGGAGGCCGAGGTGGGTGGATCACCTGAGATCAGGAGATCGAGACCATCTGGCTAACACGGTGAAACCCCATCTCTACTAAAAAATACGAAAAATTAGCTGGGCGTGGTGGCAGGCATCTGTAGTCCCAGCTCCTCAGGAGGCTGAGGCAGAAGAATGGTGTGAACCCGGGAGGTGGAGCTTGCAGTGAGCTGAGATCACACCACTACACTGCAGCCTGGGCGACACAGCAAGACTCCGTCTCAAAAAAAACAAACAAAAAAAACGATGAGAGCAGGCCGGTACGGGGGCTCACGCCTGTAATCCCAGTACTTTGGGAGGCCCAGGCGGTGGATCACCTGAGGTCAGGAGTTTGAGACCAGCCTGACCAACATTGGGAAACTCTGTCTCTACTTAAAATATGAAAATTAGGCCGGGCGCGGTGGCTCGAGCCTGTAATCCCAGCACTTTGGGAGGCCGAGACGGGCGGATCACGAGGTCAGGAGATCGAGACCATCCTGGCTAACATGGTGAAACCCCGTCTCTACTAAAAATACAAAAAACTAGCCGGGCGACCTGGCGGGCGCCTGTAGTCCCAGCTACTCGGGAGGCTGAGGCAGGAGAATGGCGTGAACCCGGGAGGCGGAGCTTGCAGTGAGCTGAGATCCGGCCACTGCACTCCAGCCTGGGCGACAGAGCAAGACTCCGTCTCAAAAAAAAAAAAAAAAAAAAAAGAAAGAAAATTAGCCAGGCGTTGTGGTGCATGCCTGTAATCTCAGCTACACAGGAGGCCGAGGCAGGAGAATCGCTTGAACCCGGGAGACACAGGTTGCAGTGAGCTGAGATCCTACCACTGCACTCCAGCCTGACAATGGGGTGAGACTCTGTCTCCAGAAAAATATATAAATCAGTAAAAATGATGAGAGCAGTGAAAGTAGAGGTAGGAAGAGGGGAACAGGTTTGATAAGAAGTTAGCAGGTAAAATCAGCAGAACTTTGTGGTCATGGGATGCTGAAAGAAAAGTCAAAAATGATGTGCAGATGTCGGCATGGGTGACTAGGTGGATGTTAATGCCACGAACTGGAAGACCACATGAACAAGAGCAGGTTTAGGACGGAAGATAGAGAAATCTAGTTTAGGATATATAAAGTTTGAAGTTCTGAGAACATTCAGATGGAGGTGTCCAGCAGGCGTTTGCTTATATCATATTTCTTCAGTTCCAAGATACATATTTAAGTACATGTATACACATATGTGTAGATTCCCCCTGCTCCCTTAGTGGTGCCTCTTTAATTGATGATCTGTGAGATTTGATTTCAAAAGTATGAGTTTGACATTCCAGAGAGAAATGCAACTAGAAAGGGAAGAGCAGTCAGGGATAACTTAGGGGTTCCGAGGTGAGTAGCAATCTGAAGAAGCATGGAGAATAGGTCTGGATCAAAAATGTCGATTTAGGAGTCTATCAGCCAAAGGTTGAAAGCTCAAGAATGAGTGACATCACCCAGGGACAGTGTAGAGTGAGAAGAGGAGAGGGACAGATTTGGAACTGCGGGGAATACCGAGATTGAGTGTGGCCAGAACCTGTGGGAGAGTGCTGGGTCTTGGCACCAAGGCCTTCAGGAACATGTGTCCAGAAGTGGAGTGGATGCTTAGCAGTGTCATTTGCCTAAGAGCATTGGGTTAGATAAGGACTGAAAAGTAGCTATTGGATTTGGCAGTTAGATAAGAACTGAAAAGTAGCCTTTGGATTTGGCAGTTAGGACGTCATTGGTGACCTTAGCAGGAGCTGTTACAGAAATAGTAGGGATGGAAGCCAGATGGCAGTGGGTGAGGCTTCATGGAAAGTGAGTGAGTGGAGACAGCAAGGACAGTCTGCCAGTTGAAGAGAAGGAAGGACATCAGATGCCACCTAGCGGGAGCTGTAAGTCAATGGAGGTGTTTGAATGGCAGTGACGTGAGTATGTTTTAATTAAGGAGCCCAGTAGCAGTTCAGTGTACAATAGAAAAGTGTGGTAACTGGCCAGACACAGTGGCTCCCACCTGTAATCCCAGCACTTTGGGAGGCCGAGGTGGGCGGATCACGAAGTAAGGAGTTCAAGACCAGCCTGGCCAATATGGTGAAACCCCATCTCTACTAAAAATAAAAAAATTAGCCGGGTGCAGTGGTGGGTGCCTGTAATCTCAGCTACGTGGGAGGCTGAGGCAGGAGAATTGCTTGAACCTGAGAGGTGGAGGTTACAGTGAGCCGAGATCGTGCCACTGCACTCCAGCCTCGGCAACAGAGCAAGACTCCGTCTCGAGGAAAAAAAAAGAAAAGTGAGTAATTGATGTGCAGAGGTGCAGAGGGTCTCACTATGGATAGAATGAAGAGCAAGCAGAGGACAAATCCTCTGAACCTAACAGGAAAGAGGTCTGGAGAGCTGTGGATATAGATGAGGTTAGTGGGAAGCTCTAACAGGATTTTGTTTTTCAGCTTGAGTTGGGCTGGAGTGAGGGAGAGTTGTGTGTTGTGAATTTGATGGTGTTAGGGTATGATGATTGCTGAAGAAACAGAGAGAGACTGGAAGGTGTGTTGAGAGCTCAGGTGGGTTTTGGCAAGACAGCTCTAAGTGAGCATTTGTTTTTCCCAGAATCACTCAGTTACGCAGTGACAGGGATGGAGAAGGTGGATAGATTATACCTGTGATTAAGGAATAGAGTTTTGTTAGAAGACAGTTGTGGAGTGGTAAGGGATTGGGTGCATGGGAATCAAGAGTGCTGGACCCAGCTGGGCGCGGTGGCTCACGCCTGGAATCCCAGCACTTTGGGAGGCCGAGGCAGTCAGGAGATCAAGACCATCCTGGCTAACGTGGTGAAACCACGTCTCTACTAAAAATACAAAAAATTAGCCGGGTGTGGTGGCGGGCGCCTGTGGTCCCAGCTATTTGGGAGGCTGAGGCAGGAGAATGGCGTGATCCCAGGAGGCGGAGCTTGCAGTGAGCTGAGATCTGGCCACTGCACTCCAGCCTGGGCGACAGAGCGAGACTCCGTCTCAAAAAAAAAAAAAAAAGGGTTCTGGACCCCACTGGGATCCTGGAAGAGGGGAGAGAAGAGAGAGCAGAAGAGGCCATTGGCCTGGGAAAGAATTGTAGGGATCAGGGAATTGGATATAAGAAGTTAGAGGCTGAGGAGTGGAGGAGTGCTGAGAGGGTAAGGAAGCAGTTGACTCTAGCACAGGCTCTGGAGTCAGATGGGGTTCACATCATACCTTTGTCATGTTACTAGTTGGGATCTTGGGACAATTGCCCATGTTGGGCCTCAATTCCCTCATCTGTAAAATAGGGATACTGATAAGACAGCTCAGATGGCTTTTGTGAGAATTAAATTAAATAGGGTATTTAGTAAGCCATATTACTTGGTAAATTGCTTGGCAAAGCTGGGCATGGTGGCTTATGCCTGCAATCCCAGCACTTTTGGAGGTCGAGGTGGGAGGACTGCTTGAACTCAGGCATTCGAGACCAGCTTAGGCAACATAGCAAGATCCTGTTTATATTTAAAAATAAATAAATAGGCCGTGCGCGGTGGCTTAAGCCTGTAATTCCAGCACTTTGGGAGGCCGAGACGGGTGGATCACGAGGTCAGGAGATCGAGACCATCCTGGCTAACACGGTGAAACCCCGTCTCTACTAAAAAAAAATACAAAAAGGTAGCTGGACGAGGTGGTGGGTGCCTGTAGTCCTAGCTACTCAGGAGGCTGAGGCAGGAGAATGGCGTGAACCCAGGAGGCGGAACTTGCAGTAAGCTGAGGTCCGGCCACTGCACTCCGGCCTGGGCAATAGAGCGACACTTCATCTCAAAAATAATAAATAAATAAATAAATAAATAAATAAATAAATAAATAGGCTGGGTGTGGTGGCTCCCGTCTGTAATCCCAGCACTTTGGTAGGCCGAAGTGGGTGGATCACGAGGTCAGGAGTTGGAGACCAGCCTGGCCAATATGGTAAAAGTCCGTCTCTACTAAAAATACAAAAATTAGCATGGTGTAATGGTGTGCGCCTGTAGTCCCAGCTACTTGAGAGGCTGAGGCAGAAGAATTGCTTGAACCTGGGAGACAGAGATTTCAGTGAGCCAAGATTATGCCACTGCACTCCAGCCTGGGCAACAGAGAGAGACTCTGTCTCAAAAATAAATAAATAAATAAATAATATAAGATAGATTTAAAAAATATGTTTAAAAAGCTATATTGGCCATGCACGGTGGCTCACGCCTGTAATCCCAGCACTTTGGGAGGCCGAGGCAGGCGGATCACGAGGTCAGGAATTCAAGACGAGCCTGACCAATGTGGTGAAACCCTATCTCTACTAAAAATACAAAAATTAGCTGGGCGTGGTGGCGTGTGCCTGTAATCCCAGTTACTCGGGAGGCTGAGGCAGGAGAATAACTAGAACCCCAAAGGTGGAGGTTGCAGTGAGCTGAGATCGTGCCACTGCACTCCAGCCTGGGTGACAAACTGAGACTCCATCTCAAAAAAAAAAAAAAAGCTATGTCATGGACAAGTTCTATAACTTGTTTTTTTATGAAGACTTAAGAGGTATAATGTATATAAATTTCTTACCATGGTACCTAGTACATGTAGACCTGAGTAAATATTATTTTCCTTCCTGCCTCCTCTTATCCCCCAGGAATTTCTGCTATTTAGTAAAGGAACACTGGACTCCTCAGGAATTTATGCTTCCTCCCCTTCTGGGATCGAGCACTATTAACTACAACAGAAGTACTGTGTTCCGTTACACACATAGCAATTCCAAGTGCAGTCAGGGAATTTACTAAACCTAATGGGAATTGTCCACTTGCCTTTACCCCAATATCTAGCCCATCCTGGCCCCTGGCCCTCCTTTTTTTTTTTGAGACAGAGTCTTGCTCTGTCGCCCAAGCTGGAATATAGTGGCACAATTTCTGCTCACTGCAACCTCCACCTCCCGGGTTTAAGTAAAAATCCTGCCTCAGCCTCCTGAGTAGCTAAGATTACAGGTGCCTGCCACCATGCCTGGCTAATTTTTGTACTTTTAGTAGAGACAGGTTTTCACTATGTTGGTCAGGCTGGTCTTGAACTCCTCACCTTATGATCCGCCCGTCTCAGCCTCCCAAAGTGCTGGGATTACAAGCGTGAGCCACCGCGCCCGGCCCCCTCCTTTCTGTGGATCTGCCTGGTTGTCTCATCCTGTGGACATGTGAGATGCTCAGTCTCGCTTTCGTGTTAGGGTTTAAGCTGTTATCTCACCTGCAGTCCTTTCTCCTTGCTTGTCTGAATGCTATTTGCTCAAAGCATATTACTATAGTAACTCCGGCCAACGAACTTTCACCTCAATAATTATTCAGAAGACATTTTTTGCCTTAAAGTCTTGACTATATCATTTGATATTTTGTGGTTTGCTGTCTTGTTTTATTGAGCTTTTCAAAGAAACAGCTTTGGTTTCATTTTTCTCTTTTTTGTTGCATTGATTTTTTTTTTTTTTTTTTGAGATGGGTTCTCTGTGACCCAAGTTGTGCAGTGTCACAGTCTCAGCTCACTGTAATCTCTGCCTCCCAGGCTCAGGAGACCCTCCCACGTTAGCCTCCCAAGTAGCTGGGACCACAGGCACATGCCGCCATGCCTGGCTGATTTTTCTTTGTATTTTTGAATAGAGACAATTTCACCATGTTGCCCAGGCTGGTCTTGAATTCCTGAGCTCAGGTAATCCACCCCCCGGGCCCTCAAAGTGCTGGGATTATAGGTGTGAGCCACTGCGCCTGGCCTTGTTGCATTGATTTCTTCTCTTATCATAGCCATCCCTTTGCTGGTTTGTTAAGATAAAAGGTTAGATTATCAATTTTGGACCTTTCTCTCTTTTTTTTTTTTGGAGATGGAGTCTCGCCCTGTTATTCAGGCTGGAGTGCAGTGGCACGACCTTGGCTCACTGCAAGCTCTGCCTCCCGGGTTCATGCAATTCTCCTGCCTCAGTCTCCCGAGTAGCTGGGATTGCAGGCGCCCGCCACCATGTCCGGCTATTTTTTTTTTTTTTTTTTGTATTTTTAGTAGAGACCGGGATTCACTGTGTTAGCCAGGATGGTCTCAATCTCCTGACCTCCTGATCCGCCCGCCTTGGCTTCCCGTAGTGTTGGGATTACAGGTGTGAGCCACCGTGCCCGGCCTGGACCTTTGTCTTTTTCTTTTTTTTTTCTGTTTTTTTTTTTTTTTTTTTTTTTTTTTTTGAGATGGAGTCTCACTCTCTCACCCAGGCTGTAGTGCAGTGGCGCAATCTTGGGTCACTGCACCCTCTGCCCTCGGAGTTCAAGCGATTCTCCTGCCTCAGCCTCCCGAATAGCTGCGATTACAGGCACCTGCCACCGCGCCAGCTAATGTTTTTGTATTGTTAGTAGAGACGGGGTTTCACCATCTTGCTTAGGCTGGTCTTGAACTCCTGACCTCGTGATCCACCCGCCTTGGCCTCCCAAAGTGCTGGGATTACAGGCCTGAGCCACCGCACCCGGCTGACCTTTCACTTTTTCTAATAGAATTACTCACTCTGTAAATTTTCTCTCAGCATTGCTTTAGCTTCATTCCTCACTTTTTTTTTTTTTTGAGACAGAGTCTCACATTGTCACGCAGGCTGGACTGCAGTGGCGCAATCTCGGCTTACTGCAACCTCCGCCTACTTGGTTCAAGCGATTCTCCTGCCTCTGCCTCCTGAGTAGCTGGGATTACAGGTGCGTGCCACCACGCCCAGCTCATTTTTTTTTTTTTTTTGTATTTCTAGTAGAGATGGAGTTTCACCATGTTGGCCAGGCTGGTCTTGAACTCCTGACCTCGTGATTCACCTGCCTTGGCTTCCCAAAGCGCTGGGATTACAGATGTAAGCCACCGTGCCCAGCCCCATTCCTCTCACTTTAATATGTTGTGTTTTCATTTTTATTTAGTTGAAAGCATATATATATATATTTTTTTTTTTAGTTTAAAGTATATATATATATATATATTTTTTTTTTTTTTTTTTTTTTTTTGGTTTGAGACAGAGTCTCGCTGTGTCACCCAGGCTGGAGTGCAGTGGCGTGATCTTGGCTCACTGCAACCTCCACCTCCTGGGTTCAAGCAATTTTCCTGCCTCAGCCTCCTGAGTAGCTGGGATTACAGGCAGCCACCACCACGCCCAGCTAATTTTTGTATTTTTAGTATAGACAGGGTTTCACCATGTTGGACAGGCTGGTCTCGAACCCCTGACCTCATGATCCTGGCTCACTGCAACCTCCGCCTCCTGGGTTCAAGCAATTTTCCTGCCTCAGCCTCCTGAGTAGCTGGGATTACAGGCAGCCACCACCACGCCCAGCTAATTTTTGCATTTTTAGTAGAGACGGGGTTTCACCATGTTGGACAGGCTGATCTCGAACCCCTGACCTCATGATCCACCCACCTCAGCCTCCCAAAGTGCTGGGATTGCAGGCATGAGCCACTGTGCCCAGCCAGTGAAAAGTATATTCTAATTTCCCTTATGAGTTCATATTTCACCTGAGGTTGTTTTGAATTATGCTGTTTACATATTTGGAGGTTTCCCTTATTAGTTTCTACTTTGATTCCATGATGATTAGGAAACATGTTCTATATGATCTTAGTTTTTAAAAATGTATCAAATTTTTTTTTTTTTTTTTTTTTTTTTTGAGCCGTAGTCTAGCTCTGTCGCCCAGGCTAGAGTGCAGTGGCAGGATCTCGGCTCACTGCAAGCTCCGCCTCCCGGGTTTACGCCATTCTCCTGCCTCAGCCTCCCGAGTAGCTGGGACTACAGGCACCCGCCACCTCGCCCGGCTAGTTTTTTGTATTTTTTGTTAGTAGAGACGGGGTTTCACCATGTTAGCCAGGATGGTCTCGATCTCCTGACCTCGTGATCCGCCCGTCTCAGCCTCCCAAAGTGCTGGGATTACAGGCTTGAGCCACCGCGCCCGGCCTCAAAATTTTTTTTTTTTTTTTGTTGAGACGGAGTCTCGCTCTGTCGCCCAGGCTGGAGTGCAGTGGCCAGATCTCAGCTCACTGCAAGCTCCGCCTCCTGGGTTTACGCCATTCTCCTGCCTCAGCCTCCCGAGTAGCTGGGACTACAGGCACCCGCCACCTCGCCCAGCTAGTTTTTTTTTTTGTATTTTAGTAGAGACGGGGTTTCACCGTGTTAGCCAGGATGGTCTCGATCTCCTAACCTCGTGATCCGCCCGTCTCGGCCTCCCAAAGTGCTGGGATTACAGGCTTGAGCCACCGCGCCTGGCCAAAATTTTTTTTTTAAATAATTAATTTAGAGTTGGGGTCTCACTCTTGCCTAGGCTGGTCTCAAACTCCTGGGCTCAAGTGATCCTCCTGCCTTAGCCTTCCAAAGAGTTAGGATTATGGGCATGAGCGAGTGCATCTGGCTGAGGCTGAGTTTTTTTTTTTTTTTTTTTTTTGAGACGGAGTCTCGCTCTGTCACCCAGGCTGGAGTGCTGTGGCCAGATCTCGACTCACTGCAAGCTCCGCCTCCCGGGTTCAGGCCATTCTGCTGCCTCAGCCTCCCGAGTAGCTGGGACTACAGGCGCTGCCACCATGCCCGGCTTTTTTTTTTCTTTTTTTTTTTTTTTTTTTTTTTTTAGTAGAGATGGGGTTTCACTGTGTTATTGAGACATATAGTCTCGATCTCCTGACCTTGTGATCCTCCCACCTTGGCCTCCCAAAGTGCCGGGATTACAAGCATGAGCCACCGCGCCCGGCCGAGGCTGACTTTTTGATGTCCTTGCATACAGTCTATCTTGGTGCCTGTCCCATGTGTGCTAGAAAAGATCTGTTAATCTGTACTCTGCTATTGTTAGGTTGAGTATTGTACAAATGTTAGGTTCAGTTAATTGGTTACATTGCTCAAGTCTTCTATATTCTTAGTGATATTTTTTGTATACTTCTATCGGTTACTGAGGAGTATTAGAAATCTCTAGTAATCCCAGCAGTTTGGGAGGCTGAGGCTGGTGGATTGCTTAAGCACAGGAGTTCGAGACCAGCCTGGGCAACATATAGTGAAACCCCATCTCTACAAAACAATACAAAAATTAGCTGGGTGTGATGGTACATGCCTGTAGTCTCAGCTACTTGGGAGGCTGAGGTGGGAGAGTCTCTTGAGCCTGGGAGGTGGAGGCTGCAATGAGTGGAGATGGTGCCATTGTACTCCAGCCTGGGCAACAGAGCAAGACCCTGTCTCCAAAAACAGAAAGCTCCAGCTACAGCTGTGAGTTTATTTTCTTTCAGGTCCATCATTTTTGAGATTCTATTATTAGTTACATAATGTATTTAGGATTATTAGGTCTTCTGAACGAGTTGACTACTTTATCATATCAAATATCCCTCTGTATTCCTGATAGTATTCCATGGTCTGAAGTCTTGTCTTACATCAGTAGTGCCACTCCAGCTTTGTTTTGTGTTTGCATGGGTGTATTTTTCCATCTTTTTACTGTTAATCTGTGTCTTTGTAATTAAAGTTTATTTCCTATCGACAGCATATAGTTGGATTTTGTTGTTGTTGTTGTTGTTTTTGAGATGGAGTCTCTCCTTTTGTCGCCCAGGCTGGAGTGTAGTGGCGTGATCTTGGCTCACTACAACCTCTGCCTCCTGAGTTCAAGTGATTCTCCTACCTCAGCCTCCCAAGTAACTGAGTCTACGGGCGCGTGCCACCACGCCCAGCTAATTTTCGTATTTTTAGTAGAGACGGGGTTTCACCATGCTGGCCAGGCTGATTTCGAACTCCTGACCCCGAGGTCCGCCTTGGTCTCCCAAAGTGCTGGGATTACAGGTGTGAACCACCGAGCCCGGCCTTTTTATTTAAATCCAGTTTGACAATGTTTGTCTTACAAATGGTCTAAATACCTCAATTAAGGTTAATGTAACCATCAATGTGGCAATTAGGTCAGTTTAAATCTACCATCTTATTTTTTTTTTTTTAATTATTTTTTTTTCTATTTTTCTCTTGTCCTGCCTTCTTCTGAATTTAGTTGTTTTATGACTTTATCTCCACTCTTCACTTATTTGGCTACATGGTTTTTTTTCTTCTTACTTGCTCTAAGATTTACAGTATACATCCCTCACTTATCACAGTCTACTGTGACCATTAGTCTACTACGCATCACTTGACATATAGTACAAGAACCTTAGAATAATACACTTTAACTTCCACTCCCACTCTTAGTAGTATTTTTGTCATAACATTTTAGTTGTACATGTATTATAAGTGCTATAATACTTTGTTACTCTTTTTGCTTTGAACAGCCTTTATCTTTTATAGAAATTGCAAAATGAGAAAAAATATTTTTTGCATTTTACCCACATACTATTTCTATTTCTGGTGTTCTTCACTACTTTGTATAGCTCCATCTGGTGTGCTTTTTCTTTTCTTTTTTTTTTTTTTTTTTTGAGACAGAGTCTAGCTCTGTCTCCCAGGCTGGAGTGCAGTGGTGCAATCTCAGCTCACTGCAACCTCTGCCTCCTGGGTTCACATGATTCTCCTGCCTCAGCCTCCTGAGTAGCTGGGATTATAGGCACCTGCCACCACACCCAGCCAATTTTTGTATTTTTAGTAGAGACAAGGTTTTGCCATGTTGGCCAGGCTGGTCTCCCAACTCCTGGGCTCAAGTAGTCCTCCCACCTTGGCCTCCCAAAGTGCTGGGATTATAGGCATGAGCCACTGCGCCCAGCCTCATTGTGATTTTGCTTTCTATTTCCCTAGTGACTAATGATGTGGAACTCAAATCTTTCTTGAGTAGTAGAGATAAAATAACTGGATCAAGTAAGTAGTCTCCACCCTCCCCGCTCTGGCTCATCTGTAATTGACTTTTTTTTCTACTGTCTTTAGATTGTGAATAAGTGGAATACAGCTCTCATTGGCCTTATGACATACTTTCGGGAGGCTGTGGTAAACACCCAGGAGCTCTTGGACTTACTAGTAAAGTGTGAGAACAAGATCCAGACACGCATCAAGATCGGACTCAACTCCAAGATGCCGAGTCGGTTCCCCCCGGTTGTGTTCTACACCCCTAAGGAGCTGGGTGGACTCGGCATGCTCTCAATGGGCCATGTGCTCATCCCCCAGTCCGACCTCAGGTACAGCCCGGTTAAACATATTTCTAAACCCTGTTGCTTAGGCCCTGAGGGAAGTGGGTATTTCTTTAGTTTTAGGCTTTATTTTTTCTCTAATCTTGGTTGTACCCCAAACAGGTGGTCCAAGCAGACAGATGTAGGTATCACACACTTTCGTTCAGGAATGAGCCATGAAGAAGACCAGCTGATTCCCAACTTGTACCGCTACATACAGCCGTGGGAGAGCGAGTTCATTGATTCTCAGCGGGTCTGGGCTGAATACGCACTCAAGAGGCAAGAGGCCATTGCTCAGAACAGGTGGGCATCTAGGAGGGCATGCCAACCCTGGGGCAGGGGCAGGTGGTGGCCTTTGCACTGTGTGTGGAGTTCAGGGTCAGAGCATGCCATGGTTTTATGGAGGTGAGAAGGCTGGTTCTACTGACCCTAATTTTGGCCAGGAAGGAGTGCTGAGCTCCTCATGTGAGATCGCGTTTTGACTTGAATCTTTCTTTTTTTGGAAGACGCCTGACTTTGGAAGACCTAGAAGATTCATGGGATCGTGGCATTCCACGAATCAATACCCTCTTCCAGAAGGACCGGCACACACTGGCTTACGATAAGGGCTGGCGTGTCAGAACGGACTTTAAGCAGTATCAGGTATGTGGAGGGAGGAGATTTCCCTCAATCAGGAAAATCCATGACTATCCCAGAAACTTGGGGCAATAGGCCCCCAGAAGCTTGACTGTGCCTGCCTTCCTATCTAGGTTTTGAAGCAGAATCCATTCTGGTGGACACACCAGCGGCATGATGGGAAGCTCTGGAACCTGAACAACTACCGTACAGACATGATCCAGGCCCTGGGCGGTGTGGAAGGCATTCTGGAACACACACTCTTTAAGGGCACTTACTTCCCTACCTGGGAGGGGCTTTTCTGGTGAGGATTCTCCTCTCTTAGAAGGACCTGTCACAACCCTTTGGGCTCATCTCTTGTGTACCTCTGTGATTTCCTGTGGTGTTCCCCAGACAGCCCCCGCCAGGAGGTCAGCAGTGTGCTGGGAGATGGCAGGATATCACCTCACCTGCATCTCTTGCTCCTCAGGGAGAAGGCCAGTGGCTTTGAGGAGTCTATGAAGTGGAAGAAGCTAACTAATGCTCAGCGATCAGGATTGAACCAGATTCCCAATCGTAGATTCACCCTCTGGTGGTCCCCAACCATTAATCGAGCCAATGTGAGTGTGATTGATAGACACTGGAGATAGGAAGCTAAAAATAGTTGTTTCTTCTTGCCTTGGTTATGTCATGAGCACCCGAGTCCCTTGATCTCTAATGTCCCATTGTCGTTTTCCTGGCAGGTATACGTAGGCTTTCAGGTGCAGCTAGACCTGACGGGTATCTTCATGCATGGCAAGATCCCCACGCTGAAGATCTCTCTCATCCAGATCTTCCGAGCTCACTTGTGGCAGAAGATCCATGAGAGCATCGTTATGGACTTGTGTCAGGTGGGCTGAAATCGAGGGAGAGGGTGCTATAGAGAGTCAGCTCAGCTTGCTCTTTTGCATATGGGAAATCCACCCTGGAAGCTCTGAGGATGAAACTCCTATTGCCTCATTATCTTATTCTACAAACTCTGATTTTAATTGGGCTTCCTTAACAAGTCTTAATGTCTCCATCTTTTCCTTCAGGTGTTTGACCAGGAACTCGATGCACTGGAAATTGAGACAGTACAAAAGGAGACAATCCATCCCCGAAAGTCGTATAAGATGAACTCTTCCTGTGCAGATATCCTGCTCTTTGCCTCCTATAAGTGGAACGTCTCCCGGCCCTCATTGCTGGCTGACTCCAAGTAAGTGCCTCAGGACCCAGCCCTGGGCAGCCAGGAACTTTAGTTTTCCTGTTCTAGCACTACAACTTTAGGAATTGTCCCTGTCTGCCTTTGTTTCAAACTTGGAGCCAGCGCTACCCCTGGAGCCTTAGTCAGAGCTGCTGATTCTCTGGGGTCTTGCTGATCTGGAACAAGTTGGTGGAGTGGGTGGGATGGTGTTGGAATTTAAGTGGTTCTGGGGGCATTGGTTATGCCCATGGGTTCCTAGAAGCTTGAACCCTCTTCATCTTCAGGGATGTGATGGACAGCACCACCACCCAGAAATACTGGATTGACATCCAGTTGCGCTGGGGGGACTATGATTCCCACGACATTGAGCGCTACGCACGGGCCAAGTTCCTGGACTACACCACGGACAACATGAGTATCTACCCTTCACCCACAGGTGTACTCATTGCCATTGACCTGGCCTATAACTTGCACAGGTGAGTTGAGACTCAGAACCATGTATTTTCAGGCCAGGCGCAGTGGCTCACACCTGTGATCCCAGCATTTTGAGAGGCTGAGGTGGGCAGATTGCCTGAGCTTGGGAGTTTGAGACCAGTCTGGGCAACATGTTGAAATCCCATCTCTACTAAAATACAAAAAATTAGCTGGACGTGGTGGTCCACGCCTGTAGTCCCAGCTACTCGGAAGGCTGAGTTGGGGGAATTGCTTGAACCCAGGAAGCGGAGGTTGCAGTGAGCCGAGATTGTGCCACTGCACTCCAGCCTGTGCGACAGAGCAAGACTCTTGTCTCACACACACACACACACAATCCATGTATTTTCCATTGGCCCCATACTTTAGTCATACTTTTTTACTTCACCTGAGTGAGAGGAAGTGGCCCATGGGTCACTGATTCTCTTCTCCAGCCTGTATGTTCACACGTCAGCCTGGCCAACAGTCTTTCTTCCTCCGTAGAGTTGCAGTTTGTCTTGTTTCGGGGGCTATCAGCCTGGTCTTAACTTTTCTTGACCCTTTTACCTTCCCAGTGCCTATGGAAACTGGTTCCCAGGCAGCAAGCCTCTCATCCAGCAGGCCATGGCCAAGATCATGAAGGCAAACCCCGCCCTGTACGTGTTACGTGAACGGATCCGCAAGGGGCTACAGCTCTATTCATCTGAGCCCACTGAGCCTTATTTATCTTCTCAGAACTATGGTGAGCTCTTCTCCAACCAGATTATCTGGTTCGTGGATGACACCAACGTCTACAGAGTGACTATTCACAAGGTGAGTGTTACCAGCAGTGTATGGGTGCCGGACTCTGTACAGGGCTGTGGGAGGGTAATGGGCTCAGTGTGTACACATGCTGGGAAGAAGGCAGGGTGGTGATGTGTAGGCCATGCTAACGAATGCAGTCCTTCTCTAGACCTTTGAAGGGAATTTGACAACCAAGCCCATCAACGGAGCCATCTTCATCTTCAACCCACGCACAGGGCAGCTGTTCCTCAAGATAATCCATACATCTGTGTGGGCGGGACAGAAGCGTCTGGGGCAGGTGAGCAGGCTTAAGGATGAAGAGGCCATAGAACCATGTTGCCTCTTATTCTTGGGGTCGACTGGGTAGTATTTACTGGTTTGTTAGATGAAAGGCCGAGAACATCTCATTTGGACTTACCCCTAAATTCCTTGGGAAGTATTCTGTGGGAGATCCAAGAGTGTATGAGGTGCTTCAGTCCCTTCCAGCTGGTCTGTTTCCTGAATTTCTAACCTTTCTTGAACAGGGCTATCAAAAATCATTTTTCCAAAGGCAACACTTATTCTTGAAACATCCACTTTGACTCAGTCTCTTCTCTACCTCAGAACTCTTGCTGAATTAACTCTTCTTTAGCTTCCTAGACATTCAGCATCTGGCTGGGCTGTATCTGTCCAGCCAGTTTCTCTTCCTTTACATTTATAGCATGTTTCATCTTACAGTCAGTCTAGGATCTTAGTAGCCCAAACCCCGATGCTCATCTCCACATCTGTGTTTTGCTCATATTTTTCTTTCTAGAATGAACTCCCCTCTTTGCTCTGTTAATCACAGTCCCTCCTTAAGACACATTTTTTTGTGCAGCTTTTTTCTGATCCTAGTAGCCTTAATTTCTTTTGCTCCTGAACTCTTAATACAGTATGTAGTTTAGCACATACTCATGTGTCAGCGTGTGGTATTGTCTTGTTGAAAGGGGCTGTCAGCCTGGTCATTGGCCCCATACTTTAGTCATACTTTTTTACTTCACCTGAGTGAGAGGAAGTGGCCCATGGGTCACTGGTTCTCTTCTCCAGCCTGTATGTTCACACGTCAGCCTGGCCAACAGTCTTTCTTCCTCTGTAGAGTTGCAGTTTGTCTTGTTTCGGGGGCTATCAGCCTGGTCTTAACTTTTCTTGACCCTTTTACCTTCCCAGTGCCTATGGAAACTGGTTCCCAGGCAGCAAGCCTCTCATCCAGCAGGCCATGGCCAAGATCATGAAGGCATGACGGCCGTTTGATACTTTCTACCTTCTAAGTGCCTAACATTTAACACCAGCGTTCAGTAGAAACAGTTGGATTATTTCAAAACTAGGATATTCTGTTCTAGTTGACCTAGGAGGGTAGAGACTAAATTTCCATTTTCTTCTCTCTTGCTTTTAAGTTGGCTAAATGGAAGACGGCTGAGGAGGTGGCCGCCCTGATCCGATCTCTGCCTGTGGAGGAACAGCCCAAGCAGATCATTGTCACCAGGAAGGGCATGCTGGACCCACTGGAGGTAAGAGGGTGGGTGGGTAGAAGAAAAGAAACTGAGACCTTTAGGCCGTTTCTCATCTTGGACTTGATCTTGTCTTAGGTGCACTTACTGGATTTCCCCAATATTGTCATCAAAGGATCGGAGCTCCAACTCCCTTTCCAGGCGTGTCTCAAGGTGGAAAAGTTTGGGGATCTCATCCTTAAAGCCACTGAGCCCCAGATGGTTCTCTTCAACCTCTACGATGACTGGCTCAAGACTATTTCATCTTACACGGTATGAACCTCGGGAAGAGAAGATTGCTGGAGGAGGAGCAGGTTTAGGGTCAGGAGAAGATCCTGTGTCTTAGGTTTTTTCCATTTTCACATTTTTAGCCTATAGATTGGGTGGGAACTCTGGACTGTCATGAGGGTTTAAGACCTTAAAGTTAAAAATCAACTCTTGGGGCCGGGCACAGTGGCTCACACCTGTAATCCCATGTGTGAGCCACGGGAGGCTGAGGTGGGTGAATCACCTAAAGTCAGGAGTTTGAGACCAGGCTGGCCAACATGACAAGACCCCATCTCTACTAAAAATACAAAAAAAACTAGCCGGGTGTGGTGGGACGTGCCTGTAGTCCCAGCTACTCGGGAGGCTGAGGCACCAGAATCACCGGAACCCAGGAGGCAGAGGTTGCAGTGAGTTGAGATGGCACCATTGCCCTCCAGCCTGGATGACAGAGAGACTGTCTCAAGAAAAATAAATAAATAAAAAAGGCCAGGCGCGGCGGCTCACGTCTGTAATCCCAACACTTCAGGAGGCTGAGGCAGGTGGATCATGAGGTCAGGAGATTGAGACCATCCTGGCTAACAGGGTGAAACTCCATCTCTACTAAAAATACAAAAAATTAGCCAGGTGTGGTGGCAGGTGCCTGTAATCCCAGCTACTCCAAAGGCTGAGGCAGGAGAATGGCATGAACCGGGGAGATGGAGCTTGCAGTGAGCTGAGATTGCGCCACTGCACCCCAGCCTGGGCGACAGAGCGAGACTCCGTCTCAAAAAAAAAAAAAAAAAAAAAATCTTGGGTTTCATGAAAGGTTAGGATTGAAGTGGGAGAGCCTCAAGCAGCGGACCTACCCCCCCCACCAAAAAAATCTTGGGTTTCATGAAAGGTTAGGATTAAAGTGGGAGAGCCTCAAGCAGCAGACCTACCCCACTCTTCCAAATCTTTTCCTAGGCCTTCTCCCGTCTCATCCTGATTCTGCGTGCCCTACATGTGAACAATGACCGGGCAAAAGTGATCCTGAAGCCAGACAAGACTACTATTACAGAACCACACCACATCTGGCCCACTCTGACTGATGAAGAGTGGATCAAGGTCGAGGTGCAGCTCAAGGATCTGATCTTGGCTGACTACGGCAAGAAAAACAAGTGAGCAGTGCTGGTGGGGAGACAGATAGGAGGCCTGTATATGGTTTTCTGGGGTTTGGAAGCATTTAGCCTTACAAGTTTCTCCAGAAGGCCAGGTACAGTGGCTCATGCCTGTAATCCCAGCACTTTGGGAGGCCGAGGTGGGTAGATCATTTGAGGTCAGGAGTTTGAAACCATCCTGGCCAACATGGTGAAACCCCATCTCTACTAAAAATACAAAAATTAGCCAGTTGTGGTGGCGCTCGCCTGTGATCCCAGCTACTCAGGAGGCTGAAGCAGGAGAATTGCTTGAACCTTGGGGGCAGAGGTTGCAGTGAGCCAAGATCGCACCGCTGCACTCCAGCCTGGGTGACAAGAGTGAGATTCTGTCTCAAAAAAAAAAGAAAAGTTTATCAATAAATTATTGCCATTTTGAACAGGGCATTTCTTTTTTTTTTTTTTTTTTTTTTGAGACGGAGTCTCGCTCTGTGGCCCAGGCTGGAGTGCAGTGACCGGATCTGAGCTCACTGCGAGCTCCGCCTCCCGGATTCATGCCATTCTCCTGCCTCAGCCTCCCGAGTAGCTGGGACTACAGGCGCCTGCCACCTCGCCTGGCTAGTTTTTTGTATTTTTTAGTAGAGACGGGGTTTCACCGTGTTAGCCAGGAATGTCTCGATCTCCTGACCTTGTGATCTGCCCGTCTCGGCCTCCCAAAGTGCTGGGATTACAGGCTTGAGCCACTGCGCCCGGCCCAGGGCATTTCTTTACTGTCCATACATGGTAAGAAGTTTGAACATCCGAGACCCTAAGTATCCGACACTGCTACCAACACACACACACACACACACACACCTTCCTCTCCTCGTCTCCCTCCCTGTCATCGTGGCAACCCAAACTATTCATAGGGTGACTGACAATACCACCTCTGATTGAGAACCAGTATTGTAGGGTTTCTGGGGTTTCCATTTCTGAGAACTGTTCCGTGCCAGTGCATTGTTTTGGTCGAGGAAGTGTGGGGTGTATGGATGCTAAACAGTGGCAAGGTGCACACGCTGTGTGTTGTCCTGCTTGGATCTGACGAATCTTGGAAGTGTTAGTGCGCCTCCGTTTCACACTTCCTGTAGAAGCAGCTCTTGTGGATTGTCTGGGGTGTGAGTATAGGCTGCCCTGTCCTACCAAGTTACACCTTTCCATTGAGGCAGAAGTGACCAAGGGGAAGGGATCTTTTTAATATAACCCACACCGTCCCCACAGTGTCAATGTGGCATCACTGACCCAATCGGAAATTCGAGACATCATCCTGGGTATGGAGATCTCGGCACCGTCACAGCAGCGGCAGCAGATTGCTGAGATCGAGAAGCAGACCAAGGAACAGTCGCAGCTCACGGCAACACAGACTCGCACTGTCAACAAGCATGGCGATGAGATCATCACCTCCACCACCAGCAACTATGAGACCCAGACTTTCTCATCCAAGACTGAGTGGAGGGTCAGGTACTGTTAGGGGCAAGAGGGTGGGGATGGAAAGGCCGGCTGCACTACCTAAGGTGCTGGGCTGAGCGATGCTGACGCTCCCTACCTGTTTTTAGGGCCATCTCTGCTGCCAACCTGCACCTAAGGACCAATCACATCTATGTTTCATCTGATGACATCAAGGAGACTGGCTACACCTACATCCTTCCCAAGAATGTGCTTAAGAAGTTCATCTGCATATCTGACCTTCGGGCCCAAGTAAGTGGACTCAGGCCACAGTGTGTGCCCAACGCATTTTGTGCCTAAAACGCCGACCTGAGATTGTCTAGAACTTGAGATGCTGGTTTCAAGATTCATGGATGAGTAATTATGCAAGGATAGCCAAAACAACGAGGCGGGTTTTGGCCCCATGAGATAGCAAAAGCTGTGGCAGCTGAGAGAAGGTAGTAAATGTAATATTAACCTGATAGTATTTGGAAGAGAATAGATATGATCAGAAACAAATTCCTGACCAGGTGTGCATGGTGGCTCACCCCTGTAATCCCAACACTAGGCTGGGCGCAGTGGCTAATGTCTGTCATCCCAGCACTTTGGGAGGCTGAGGCGGGTGGATCACCTGAGGTCAGGAGCTCAAGACCAGCCTGACCAATATGGTGAAACCCCGTCTCTACTAAAAATACAAAAATTAGCCAGGCATGGTGGCATGCGCCTGTAGTTGCAGCTACTAGGGAGGCTGAGACAGGAGAATTGCTTGAACCCAGGTGGGGGAGATTGCAGTGAGCCAAGATCGCGTCACTGCACTCCAGCTTGGGCAACAGAGGAAGACTCCGTCTAGAAAAAAAAAAAAAAAACATGTGCCTGTAGTCCCATCTACTCAGGAGGCTGAGGCTGCTTGAACCCAAGCAGTAAGCTTTGATGACCACTGCAATCCAGGCGGGGCGCACTGGCTCATGACTAATCCCAGCATTGTGGGAGGCCGAAGTGGGCAGATCTTTGGAGCCCAGGAGTTCGAGACCAGCCTGGGCAACATGACGAAATGCTGTGTCTACAAAAAAATTAGAAAACTAGCTAGGCATGGTGGCCCACACCTGTAATCTCAGCTACTCAGGAGCCTGAGGTGGGAAGATCACCTGATCCTGGAGGGTGGTGAGTGTTGTGAGTTGAGATCATGTCACTGCATGCTAACCTGGGTGACAGAGTGATACCCTGCTTCAAAAAAGAGAAAAGATGCATAACTTTACTAGTGTATCAGGGATATTCATAGTTTATAAAACATCATTTTGGGCCGAGGCGGCTGGATCACTTGAGGTCAGGAGTTCAAGACCAGCGTGGCCAACATGGCAGAACCCTGTCTCTATGAAATATATGAAAATTAGGGGGTCCTGGTGGCATGTGCCTGTAGTCCCAGCTACTCAGAAGGCTGATGCAGAATTGCTTGAACCCAGGAGGTGGAGGTTGTAGTCAGCTAAGATCACACCACTGCACTCCAGCCTGGGCGACAGAGTGAGACTCCATCTCAAAAAAACCCACTATTAGTGGCTGTCAGGTTGGCAAATTTGAGAAGACTGTTAATATCCTGTGTGGGTGAGTTTATAGTAAACAGATCCTCTTACTTGGTGATAATGTAAAATTTAAAATAGCACCAAGTGCTGGATTTCCAGATGTTTTCAGCTTGTGAAAATACATTGAGCTGGAGGTTTGTATGCTCATTTGCTTATGAATGCTCTACTTAATAATCAGCTGGGGAGCTTGTGAGCAGTGCAGATTCCTGGACCCCACTCAGGAGGTCCTGATGTGGGAAGTCCGAGATGAGGTCCATGTTTAACATTTTGAACAAGCACCGCAGCCGATTCTGATACAGGGGTTCTGATCACGTTTTTAAAAACTGTCCTCGTTCTTGGGGGAAGGAAGGAAAACAGAGGGCTGGGAGCTCCAACTCTGAGCTGGTACTAAGAAGAGTTTTGGTCCCTGACCCCTTTGTCTCCAGATTGCAGGATACCTGTATGGGGTGAGCCCACCAGATAACCCCCAGGTGAAGGAGATACGCTGCATCGTGATGGTGCCACAGTGGGGCACTCACCAGACCGTGCACCTGCCTGGCCAGCTGCCCCAGCATGAGTACCTCAAGGTAATGGGAAGTAATGGAGCCTGGGAGTGTGGAAAAGCTGGTGCGATTCCTGTCTGCAGATGGGATTCTGAAGAGCTCTGTACTCCTCTTTACCTGTAGGAGATGGAACCCTTAGGTTGGATCCACACTCAGCCCAATGAGTCCCCGCAGTTATCACCCCAGGATGTCACCACCCATGCCAAGATCATGGCTGACAACCCATCTTGGGATGGCGAGAAGACCATTATCATCACGTGCAGGTAGGCCTGGGCTCCTTGGGAGGAAGTATGGTGGGGCAGGGATTGCAGGCCAGGGCCCAGAATAGTGACCTGAGCTGTTACTCTGTCCTCATCCCTCCCCCAGCTTCACACCAGGCTCCTGTACACTGACGGCCTACAAGCTGACCCCCAGTGGCTACGAATGGGGCCGCCAGAACACAGACAAGGGCAACAACCCCAAGGGCTACCTGCCTTCACACTATGAGAGGGTCCAGATGTTGCTGTCGGACCGCTTCCTTGGCTTCTTCATGGTCCCTGCCCAGTCCTCGTGGAACTACAACTTTATGGGTAAGTGGGAGGAGCCTGGGGACGTGGGGATAGCAGTAGGGATAAGGTGAGGCCATCGCCCGTCACACTTGGGGCCTGGCTGGCTTGGAGGTGGTGCAGGCTGCATGAGGCGGGAGCCCTGTTGACGCTGGCTGTTTCCTTCTCCCCAAAGGTGTTCGGCATGACCCCAACATGAAATATGAGCTGCAGCTGGCGAACCCCAAAGAGTTCTACCACGAGGTGCACAGGCCTTCCCACTTCCTCAACTTCGCCCTCCTGCAGGAGGGGGAGGTTTACTCTGCGGACCGGGAGGACCTGTATGCCTAGCTGTTTTCCTGCCTCCAGCTTCAGCCTCCTGAGGCCGGAGCCTCAGCCCCTCCAGACAGGCCGCTGACATTCAGCAGCTTGGCCTCTCCCTCTGTCTGTGCTTGTTGTGGTGTTGACCTCCTGATGACTTGTCATCCTGAATAAAATATAATAATAAATTTTGTATAAATAGGAGTTCAGGGGCTGTTTGTTTTTTTCCCCCCAAACCCAAATTCTGGATTTAGGTCTAACAGGAGAAGGAAACAGCCAAAGTTAACAGGGTCCTGCCTCGTGTAGTCTGCACCGCCTCCAAGCCAGCCAGGCCCCAGGTGTGACTACTGGAGCGGTTTACAGCGAGATGCTGGGCTCAGCTGTGAAGGGGGAGTATGAGGCCGCCTTCCTATTCAGGGCTTTGGGGTAGATAGCCCCTGGACTCGGTGGAGACCTGAGGCGGGGCTGGGCTTTCACACTCCGCTGCCTTGACCACATTTGCTGCTTTCTCTACAAAACAGTACCTGGAAGCCCTCGCCTCGTTTCCACAGTTCTGAGAGCGGTTGACCTTTCCCGGGTCTAGGAACTCTGTGGCTTGCGCTGAGCGGCTGTGCTGAGCCAGCCCAGCCTTTTAAGCTTTCTGGGTCACTCCTGGTCAGGAAAATAAGCACACAGGCAGACAGCTGATGTACAGCCGGGTAAAGGCCAGTGACTGGCTGCCTACCTGTCACCTCTTGCCTGGAGTGCCCCGCTGCCAAGTTGGCCCCATGACTCCACACACAGGGGCGGAGCCTGGACTGGGCCTGTGGGGAGGGCTCCACTAAAGTGACCACTTGCAGCCCTGAGCCTCAGCTCTTGGACGTCTGGCTGGAAGTTGGCTGTCCTGTTTCCTGTGACCTTGGGCATGGAAAGGGCAGGGCCCAGGGGACCTAGGACACTATCTCCCTTCCCCACGCCTTCTCCCTCGTTCCTCCCCACCCTTCTCGCTTCTATCCCCGCCCACACAGCCCTAAAGGCTTCCTGGGGCGGAACAGTTTGGCTTTTCCCCGTCTGTTGAGGGTGGAGGGGTCGCAGCCCTAAGCCTTTGGGGGACATGGAGCCCAGGAGAGCAGTGGCGCCTGGCTGGGGGTCTCGGGAGACCGCGGGGTCCGGAACGGCCGCGGAGCTTGTGTACCATCTAGCCGGGGCCCTGGGTACTGAGCTTCAGGAGCTGGCGCGCCGTTTCGGGCCGGAGGCGGCGGCCGGGCTGGTGCCGCTAGTGGTGCGGGCGCTGGAGCTCCTGGAACAGGCTGCCGTGGGGCCCGCCCCAGACGCGGTGAGTCACGGACCCCCCCTCGCCACCCGCGGGACCAGCAGGGCCGAAGCCTGAGACCCGGGTCTCCCCAGCTGCAGGTGTCGGCGCAGCAGGCGGAGCAGGAGCTGCGGCGGCTGCGGGAGGAGAACGAGCGCCTCCGCAGGGAGCTGCGCGCGGGGCCACAGGGTGAGCGCAGCTCCGGCAAGGACAGGGCGGGTGGCGACCGGCTCGGGTCCTCCTCTCCCTCCCGCGGGCCTCGTGCCGCCGCTAAGAACGCCCCTTCCTCAGAGGAGCGCGCGCTGCTGCGGCAGCTCAAGGAGGTGACGGACCGACAGCGGGACGAACTCCGTGCGCACAACCGCGACCTGCGGCAGCGAGGCCAGGAGACCGAGGCGGTGAGGGCAAGACGTGGGCGGGGCGGGGCCTCAGGGGGCGGAGCGAGGCAGTCACGGGGCGGGGCTCCGGGGGCCCTCGGTGCCCCGCCCACCTCACCGTTTGCTCCGCTCCCAGTTGCAGGAGCAGCTGCAGCGCCTCCTGCTGGTGAATGCTGAGCTGCGGCACAAGCTGGCGGCCGTGCAGATCCAGCTGTGCGCCGCGCAGGACCGCGAGAGGGAGCGCCAGCAGCTCGGCGAAGCCGCGAGCCCACCGGGTAAAGAGCGAGCGCAGGGGCAGGCGGGGGCTCCCAGGCACCAGCACGTGCAGGAGCCCGAATGGACGACCGCCGGCGCAGGCGCATCTGAGGACCCGGTGAGTGCCGCATGAAGGCAAGGACCCAGCCCAGGACTCAGCGTCCAGCGCTCGGTGGGCGCTCGGGCAAGGTTTGCATGCTGCACAGCAGGTCCACCAGGAAGCGGGGAGATGGCAGACAGATCTGCGCCCCCGGCCGGCCTCGGCCCCTGTTCTCAGCAGGAGCACTGCTCTGTTATCTATTGGGGCACCCTTGTCCCCCAAGTCTCCCTGCCCGTCACTTCCTCTAGCATTCCCATGATGGCCGGGGGAGGCGGGGGGGAACGAACGCCAGCGGAGGCGACCGTCTGACCATGCCTGTCCTTCCAAAGGCGGAGGCTGCGCAGCAGCCAGGGCGCCCCTCGGAGGCAGGGCAGTGCTTCAGTCGGGAGGAATTTGAGCAGATCCTTCAGGAGCGGAATGAACTCAAAGCCAAAGTGTTCCTGCTCAAGGAGGAGCTGGCCTACTTCCAGCGGTGAGAGCGCTGGGAAGCCGGAGGGCCTCCGATCACCCCACCTCATTCTCCAGTCATTGACATGTCCACAGTGACATGCGCCAGGCCTGCGCTGGGAACTGGGAGGACATGAATTGCATAGCCCCTGTCCTCCTACAATGTCATCCAGACAGGGGAGAGGGACAGTGCAAAGGGTTGCAGCTGCAGCAGCCAGGGAAACTCTCCTAGGAGGGGCCATGGGGTGTCTGAGGGTGTCAGCAAGGCAGAGCGCTTCAGGTGTTCAGGTAGGAGCCGCATGCACAGGTACCGGGAGTGAGGCCTGCGGCTGGCATCCCCACGGCTGACATCCCCATGGCTGGCATCCCCACAGCTTTCTCCCTTCCTGCCCTCTTCTGTAGGGAGCTGCTCACAGACCACCGGGTCCCGGGCCTTCTGCTCGAGGCCATGAAGGTGGCTGTCCGGAAGCAGCGGAAGAAGATCAAGGCCAAGATGTTAGGGACACCAGAGGAAGCAGAGAGCAGGTAGGTCCCTGCCTGCATTCCCACTGAGCCAGGCCTCCCTCCCTCATTCTGCTGAGCCTGATGACTCAGCCTTGGTACCCTCTGAGCCCACTGTCTCAGACTGAGGCTATCACCCCAACCTGGTCACCCCTTGAGCCTCCCTAGCCTGGCCGCTTCTAGGACCTGCTGACCTGGTCTGGTTGTGTCCCGTGGCCACTGTCTGGCCTGTGCCCTTCTCCCTGGATTTCACCATTCCCCTTACCTTGCCTGCCGTCCATTCTGCCTGCCAACGCTGCCTCTCCACATTCATTCTTCAGGTTCCTACCTTGGCTGGGTCTGCTTGTTCTTACGGGGGTGAAACGGTAGCCGCAGCTGTGTCAGGGCCTGCTGTGTGTCAAGCTATAAAATAAAGCCTCGGCCGGGCACAGTGGCTCACGCCTGTAATCCCAGCACTTTGAGAGGCTGAGGCAGGCAGATCACCTGAGGTCAGGAATTCGAGACCAGCCTGGCCAACATGGTGAAACCTCGTCTCTACTAAAAATACAAAAATTAGCCGGGTGTGGTGGCAGGTGCCTGTAATCCCAGCTACTCAGGAGGCTGAGGCAGGAGAATCACTTGAACCTGGGAGGCAGAGGTTGTAGGGAGCCGAGATCGCGCCACTGTACTCCAGCCTGTGACAGAGTGAGACCCTGTCTAAAAAAAAAAAATTAAAAATTAAAGCCCCAACATCCTGCATCTCCCCAGGGTTGCCTTCTCTCCAGCCCCGGGGGCCCTGCAATCCCTCCGTCCCCCCTGCTGGATTCCTGCTGTCCCTCAGGGCCTTGATCAATGGCCCTCACGTCTCCTCTCTCCTCTGTCTCAGTGACGATGAGGATGGCTCATGGCTCCTGCTCTCCGATGATAAGGGAGACCATCCCCCACCCCCGGAGTCCAAAATACAGAGTTTGTATGTTGGGGGAAGGGGAAGGACAAGAGTATGGGGAGGGAGGAAGGGCCCTGGCTGGTTCTTCTCAGGATCCCCTTTCCTGCTTCTCTGCCTGTCACCCTGCTGTCCTTGGCTCTAAGCACACCCTCCCCTCCTGCTTCTCTGGCCCTGGCCCCCGTCACCTTCCCACTCCCTCAGGCTGCCCTTTCTTCCTCCTCTCCCCTTTTCTCACCACCCCCTGCCCTCATCCATATCCTTGACCTCTTTGGCTTCCTGGCTGAAAGTGCCTCTGGCTGTCTCTCTCCAGCTTTGGTCTGTGGTATCGGGGTAAAGCCGAATACCCTGAGGATGAGACCAACAGCCCCGCACCCAGCAAGCTAGGGGGAGAAGAGGAGGCCCAACCACAGTCTCCAGCTCCTGATCCGCCCTGTTCTGCCCTCCACGAACACCTTTGTCTGGGGGCCTCAGCCGCCCCGGAGGCCTGACTTAGGGGTCTAGCTGCGGATGGATGTGTGGCCTCAAATGAGGACAGGGCTCCCGCCTTTGCAGCCCTCGCCAGGGGTCTGCCCCAGTCCTGGCCTGTACCAGGGCAGGATGGGGGCTCAGCCCACCTCCCTCTCTACGTCTCTGTACCAAGCCTCTGGGGCCAGATATAAGAGTATCTCTCTGAGCCTCAGTTTCCCCATCCATGAAATGAGAGCTCACTGCCTAGCTCCCAGGGCTTTGTGCAGACCGCCTGAGCTCATGTAATAAAGAACTGCCTGTAATATGCAGAGACTGTTCCTCGCCTGTCTGTCCATGTCTGTCCCGCCTCCCAACCCTGCCAGGAGCAGAGGCAGGCTAAGGGGTCCTCGCGGGTCTCCTTGCTCAGTCACTTAGCGGGGGGTGGCTTCTTTTTTTTTTTTTTTTTTTTTTTTTTTTTTTTGAGACGGAGTCACGCTCTGTTGCCCAGGCTGGAGTGCTGTGGCCGGATCTCAGCTCACTGCAAGCTCCGCCTCCCGGGTTTACGCCATTCTCCTGCCTCAGCCTCCCGAGTAGCTGGGACTACAGGCGCCCGCCACCTCGCCCGGCTAGGTTTTTTTGTATTTTTTTAGTAGAGACGGGGTTTCACCGTGTTAGCCAGGATGGTCTCGATCTCCTGACCTCGTGATCCGCCCGTCTCGGCCTCCCAAAGTGCTGGGATTACAGGCTTGAGCCACCGCGCCCGGCCGGGGGTGGCTTCTTGAAGCTCGGGCCTTGCTTTGGGAGTGTGGCTTGATGGAAAGCCCTGGCTCCCACCCTCACTCCACCTGCTTCCCTAGCCCTGGCACCCAGAGACCTGCAACTTCATCCTTCTGGCCCTTCCAGGCAGGCCGAGGCCACTCAGCCCTGCCATTGCCTTCTTTTTCCTTTCTTTTTTTGAGTGTCAGTCTTTCCAGCCACCCCCTCCGTCTCAGGGAGGTGCCTCATGGCAGCCCGCCCCTCCGGCCTGGTTTCCTCAGGAAAAGCCCTGAGAGGAAGCAGGGAGGGGGTTGGGAGCTGTGGGGGCCAGATGAACCTGAGCCCTCCCACCGCGCCGGCTGCCATGGGGCTGGGGCTGCTGCTCCCGCTGCTGCTGCTCTGGACTCGGGGGACTCAGGGGTCTGAGCTGGACCCCAATGGGCAGCACGTCTGTGTGGCCAGCAGGTGGGTCTTGTGGGAGTCTGATGGCGAGTGGTTGAACCGGTGTTGAGGCCTTTAGGGGAAGGAGGAGACTAGGAATGGGGCTTGGGCTGGAAGGAAGGGCTGCTGATGGTGGCCTGGCAGGTAGTGGCTAGCCAGGGCGGATGGTGGAAGGGCCAGGGAAGGAGAGGGGAGGGGCTGGGGACCCGAGCTGTAAAGATCTGCTAGGCCTCCCTAGCTAAGGCTAAACCAGCCTCCCCCACCTCAGCCAGAGACAGTGATCCAGCTTGCTCGGGGCTAGGCTGCACCCCCCGCCTTGTCCGGCTGACCCCTTTTTGCCTCACAGCCCCTCTGCTGAGCTGCAGTGCTGCGCAGGCTGGAGGCAGAAGGATGACGAATGCACCATCCGTAAGTAGCCGGACAGACCCTCAGCCAAGGAGAAGGGAAGCCGTAGCCCACCGATAACCCTTTCTTCCTACCCTCCCGGGCCTGCCCTTCCTGACACCAGGCCTGCAGGGGCACCTCTTGAGGAGGCATGGCCCCTGGAGCCAGTGAGAGGGCAGGGGTGTCCCCTGGTCCTGCTCCTGTCTTTCCAACCTAGGTGGGGTGTCTTTCAGCCATCTGTGAGGGACCGGATGCCTGCCAGAAAGATGAGGTGTGTGTGAAGCCAGGCCTCTGTCGATGCAAACCTGGATTCTTTGGGGCCTACTGCAGCTCCCGTAAGTCTCAAGGGCCGGATGAAGTTGTGGGCAGAGCTGGGTACGGGGACAGTGGTGTGGGGGCAGGCAAGGCAGGTAGCCATGTAGCCTCAGGACAGCAGGGCCAGGATCCCTCCCAGCTTCACTGAGGAATGGCGGTCCAGAGACAGGAAGTGACACACACTCCTAGGAGATGGCCTGAGTCACTGGGTTTTCACCCGTATCCACAAAGCCCTGACCACCTGCGCATCTTCCTCTTCCACTTCTCAGAAAACCTGTGATTCCCGTTCATTGCAAAATGAGTATACTCCTTCTCTTTCCCACATACGCCTTATACATGGGCAGTGGATGGAAGGAGGCCCCAGGCTCGGCTGTCTGCCTTTTCTGTCAGAAAGAAAGGGAAGGGAAAGGGGTTGGGAAGCCAGAGGATGGGCACCAGGAATCAAGGAATCACTAGGGGAAAGGTGGCTTATCCTGCCACCCTGGCGGGCAGCATCCAGGACTGAGATGGGGAGGGAGCCCTCTCTGCTCCAGCCTAGCAGGGATCCACCTCAGCAGGGAGGAACAGGCATGGAGGAAGGCCCACCCACCTCGGTGCCGCACTCTGGGCAAGTCCACTGCCCACTCAGGATCTCTGAGTGTGTTCTGGAATGTGAAATGGGAGGCTGAGCCTCCCACTAATGGCTAAGGGTTTTCTGTAGGTCAGAGCGGAGCAGGAAGTGAGTGTTGCCCAGGACGGGCTGCCGGATGTTCCGAGGGTCTGTCCCCGGCTCTTGGAGGATGGGCCCCGTGCCCCTTTTCCTTGCGTAAGGGGACGCACGGTAAGGGTCCGCGCGCGGCCCTGAGCCCGCTGACCCCTCCCGTACCCACCTCTGCAGGCTGCCCGGGCCAGTACTGGGGCCCCGACTGCCGTGAGAGCTGCCCCTGCCACCCGCACGGCCAGTGTGAGCCAGCCACGGGCGCGTGCCAGTGCCAGGCCGACCGCTGGGGCGCCCGCTGCGAGTTCCCGTGCGCCTGCGGCCCCCACGGGCGCTGCGACCCCGCAACCGGCGTGTGCCGCTGCCAGCCGGGCTGGTGGTCGCCCACGTGCCGCCGCCCGTGCCAGTGCAACCCCGAGGCGGCGCGCTGCGAGCAGGCCACGGGCGCCTGCGTGTGCAAGCCGGGCTGGTGGGGGCGCCGCTGCAGCTTCCGCTGCACCTGCCACGGCTCCCCGTGCGAGCAGGACTCGGGCCGCTGCGCCTGCCGGCCGGGCTGGTGGGGTCCCGAGTGCCGGCAGCAGTGCGAGTGTGTGCGGGGCCGCTGCAGCACCGCCTCCGGCCAGTGCACCTGCCCGCCTGGCTTCCGCGGAGCGCGCTGCGAGCTGCCCTGCCCGGCTGGGAGCCACGGGGTGCAGTGCGCACACAGGTGAGCGGGCGGGGCGGAGCGGGTGAGTGGGCGGGGCGGGGGCGGGGCGCACACGGGTGAGCGGGCGGGGCGGAGCGGGTGAGTGGGCGGGGCGGGAGCGGGGCGCACACAGGTGAGCGGGCGGGGCGGAGTGGGTGAGTGGGCGGGGCGGGAGCGGGGTGCACACAGGTGGGCGGGGCGGGTGAGGGGGCGGGGCGGGGCGGGTGAGGGGGCGGGGCGGGTGAGGGGGCGGGGCGGGGTGCACACAGGGGGCGGGGCGGGGCGGAGTCAGGTGAGAGGGCAGGGCGGAGACAGGTGGCCGGGGCCGGGCGCCGGGAGGAGGGGTCAGGGCTTTGCGGTGCTCCCCTCAAAAAACATACGAAGCAGAGGGACGAGAAAGGGGAAAAGACGTCTAGGCGCGGTGGCTCACACCTGTAATCCCAGCACTTCTGAGAGGCTGAGGCGGGCGCATCATCTGAGGTCAGGAGTTTGAGACCATCCTGGCCAACATGGTGAAACCTCGTCTCTCCTAAAAACACAAAAATTAGCCTGGCCACGCCTGTAGTCCCAGGTACTCGGTAGGCTGAGGCAGGAGAATCGCTTGAGCCAGGGAGGCCGAGGTTGCAGTGAGCCGAGGTCGCACCACTGCACTCCACAGAGCGTGAGACTCCGTTCCAAACAAAACGAAACAAGAAACTTTAAAAACCTTTTGTTGCCCAGGTCCAGCCCCGCCTACTGATTTCATCGTTTACTGCTGTGCAAAAAATACTAGCACTGCTAGCAAGCCATATGTATAGATGGGTGGATCGAGTGACCAAAGGTCCTGGGCAAGGTCTCTTTAGGACTCAGTGGCTTTCAAACTTTGACCAGCTGCACTCACCATAAGAAATTTCATCCCTGGATGGGCGCAGTGGCTCACGCCTGTAATCCCAGCACTTTGGGAGGCTGAGGTGGGCGGATCACCCGATGTCAGGAGTTTGAGACCAGCCTGACCAACCTGGTGAAACTCCAACTCTACTAAAAATACAAAAAATTAGCCGGCATGGTGGTGGGCGCCTGTAATCCCAGCTACTTGGGAGGCTGAGGCAGGAGAATCACTTGAACCCGGGAGGAGGAGGTTGCAGTGAGCCGAGATCACACCATCACACTCTAGCCTGCGCGACACAGCGAGACTCCATCTCAAAGAAAATAATAATAAAATAAAAATAAAAATGCTGGTCCAGATCAGCTAAATGGCTTTTATAAACTCCCCTTCTTCTCCCCTACTAATGGATCTGACCCAAGTATATGATCCCAGATAGTTGAGCATCTGAGGGAGAAACTTCAAGTAACTGTTAGGCATCAATGGGAAATTAAGATATGGCAAATGTGAAATTATATTGGTGACAACAGTGGTCTCCAACCTTTTGGCACCAGGGACTGGTTTCGTGGCAATTTTTCTATTATTATATTGTAATCTATAATGAAATAATTATATGACTCACCATAATATAGAATCAGTGGGAGCCCTGAGCTTATTCTCCCACAGCTAGATGGTCCCATCTGGGGGTGATGGGAGACAGTGACAGATTATCAGGCATTAGATCCTCATAAAGAGCGTGGAACCAGGACCCTGCTGTGATCAGTTCACAATAGGATTGGCGCTCCTATGAGAATCTAAGGCTGCCACTGATCTGGCTGGCAGCAGAGTTAAGGTGGTCAGGCTCCCCCGCTGCTCATCTCTACGCTGCCGCCTGGTTCCTAACAGGCCATGGACTAGTACCAGTCCATGGCCCAGGGTTTGGGGACCCCTGGGTGAAAACACTTTACATTTTTTAATTTCATGTGATGGAGTAGAAGACACTACTGAGTTCCATTCATGCCAGACCCCGGGGTTGCTTGGTGTGAAAGGAAGAAAAGGGAAAGGACAGGAGGAAGGCCTGGCAGACCTGGCAGATGGGACTCAGAGCTTGGGGGTGACTCGGCTGCCCTGGCTGGGCTGCTGCCTCCTGATGACCCTGGGACCCAGGGAAAGATGGTCACAGAGTAGACGCTTCGAAGGAAAGGGATGGGATCCTGTAAGAGCCCTCATTTGTCTTCATTGTACAACGTGGGGAAACTGAGGCGCAAACCTGCCTGAGTGACCCAGGTGGGACCCGAACACTCTCCAGGGCCCCCGAAGGCCTGCGTGGAGTACAGGGGTTGGAAGGGGTGGATGCTCCATCCATCCACCCCCACTGCTCTCACAAAGCCCTTCTCTTCCCAGCTGTGGCCACTGCAAGCACAATGAGCCGTGCTCTCCAGACACAGGCAGCTGTGAGTCCTGCGAGCCGGGCTGGAACGGAACCCAGTGCCAACAGCCCTGCCTGCCTGGCACCTTTGGCGAGAGCTGCGGACAGCAGTGCTCTCACTGCCGACATGGGGAGGCCTGTCAGCCGGATACTGGCCACTGTCAGCGCTGTGACCCTGGCTGGCTGGGGCCCAGGTGAGCGCACAATTCTGTTCAGGGTGGGGTGCACCCCCCCAAGGACCCTCACCTCAGTGGCTCTCTCTGAGAGCACCACCCCTCTCTGACACACAGGTTCATGCAGTCCCAGGGGCCTCCCTCCTGTTGAAGAGTTGGGGAGAGCAATGAGTTCTGGGGGGACCTGGGCAGGATCCCAGCTCCCTCCCCTCTGAGGCTTCCTGCCCTCCGCCCCCCCCCCCCCCGCCCGGGGACTTGTAGTCTGTCACCTGCTGGATTTGGCCCCAAGTTCAAGGCCCTATTTACACCTGAGCTTCACTGCTAAGGAGTGGCCAGTTGAGTCCTTGAGTCCAGGAGCCCGGAGTGGACGGGTGGGGCCCCACGGTGGGGGCCAGGCCTGCCTTGCTCTCCCCTTCTCCGAGTCTTGCCTCACCCCAGGTGTGAAGACCCCTGCCCCACTGGCACCTTTGGGGAAGACTGTGGCTCTACCTGCCCCACCTGTGTTCAGGGGGCTTGTGACGCTGTGACAGGGGAATGTGTCTGCAGTGCCGGCTACTGGGGGCCCAGGTGAGAACGGGGGTCCTGGGGGCAGGAGAGTACCAGGGGCCTAGGTCAGGCCTCTGTGCAGCATTTCCTCAACTTGCCTGGACAGTGCCCGGAAACCTCCCTGCCTGTCTCCTGCCTGCCCCTCCCTTCACCCAGCCCTCAGCCTGCCTCTCCATGTCACTCCGCAGCTGCAACGCCTCCTGCCCAGCTGGCTTCCATGGACACAACTGCTCAGTTCCCTGTGAATGCCCAGAGGGACCCTGCCACCCTGTCTCTGGGTCCTGCCAGCCGGGTAAGGTGGAAGAAGTCTGCAGGGTGCAGTAGCCAGGGAAAGGCGGGCCCTTCACACGGGCTCCAGGGTCAGTTCCTCACCAGGGAGTCTGGGCCCACTTCAGAGACATTCTTTTTTTTTTTTTTTTTTTTCTTGAGATGGAGTCTCACTCTATCTCCCAGGCTGGAGTGCACTGGCACGATCTCAGCTCACTGCAACCTCTGCCTCCCGGGTTCAAGCCATTCTCCCACCTCAGCCTCTCGAGTAGCTGGGATTACAGGTGCCCACCACCACGCCGGGTTAATTTTTGTATTTTTAGTAGAGACAGGGTTTCACCATGTTGGCCAGGCTGGTCTCGAACTCCTGACCTCAGGTGGTCTGCCTGCCTCTGTCACCCAAAGTGCTGGGATCACAAGCATGAGCCACCGCGCCCGGTCCAGAGACATTCTTTTTTTTTTTTTTTTTTTTTTTGAGATGGAGTCTCGCTCTGTCGCCCGGGCTGGAGTGCAGTGGCCGGATCTCAGCTCACTGCAAGCTCCACGTCCCGGGTTTACGCCATCCTCCTACCTCAGCCTCCCGAGTAGCTGGGACTACAGGCGCCCGCCACCTCGCCTGGCTAGTTTTTTGTATTTTTTAGTAGAGACGGGGTTTCACCGTATTAGCCAGGATGGTCTCGATCTCCTGACCTCGTGATCCGCCCGTCTCGGCCTCCCAAAGTGCTGGGATTACAGGCTTGAGCCACTGCACCCGGCCAGAGACATTCTTTATACCTGAGTTCTGTGTGGATGCTCTGGGGCTCCCTGAAGATGTGACAGAGCCCCAGCCCCCTGCGAAACCAGGCTAGAGCCATGAAATGCGCAGCAGGGTGGTTGGACACTGACATGGCCTCAGGGGCAAGAATCTGTGCAATGGGCCACAGACCCTGCGGAGGGGACACGCCAGCAGAGAGGCTGCCCGGAGGCAGGGAGAGACCCCCACGAAGAAGCTTCTGGGTAACAGGCAACTCAGAGCAAAGACAGGATGTGTAGGAGACAGGAAGGCCTGAATATCCCCCATCTCCGGCTCCCCCAGGCTCTCGCAGTCGGGACGCCACCCTTATCGCAAGCAGCCTTGTGCCTCTGCTGCTTCTGTTCCTGGGCCTCGCCTGCTGTGCCTGCTGCTGCTGGGCCACCCGATCAGACCTCAAGGACAGGTGAACACTAGCCCGTCCCTTCCCCACACAGCTCAGGCCATGGGATGGGAGCAGGGAGGCATCTGGTTTCCTTTCCGGGTGGGGAGGGCTGGCCTCATCACCCACATAGGTCAGAGGTGATGGGGTTGGGGAGGGCTGGCCTTGTTGCCCACGTGGGTCAGAGGTGATGGAGGTAGTTGGCAGTGATTGTGGCCTGGAGACACTGGAGACACCGGGTCGGCTGCCTGCCCTCCTTGGAAGCCTTCGATGAGTGAGTTTCTGAGTTGCATGGGCACTAAGCTGGCAAACTGGAGCCTGCAGCGGGAGGCAGAGAGCTGACACCGGCGGGGACCAGAGGAGGAGGAATGGGACCACGGCAGGAGCAGCCCAGTTCTGGGCCAGGAGGGAAAGAGACCAGGCCTCAGATGCCCCGCAAAGGAAAGTGACATCAATGTCTGTGCAGTGGGTTAGCAGAGAATGTAGCTTCCCGAGAGATGGAGAGGGGAGGGAGGGTCGGGCTGGTGGGGCCCGCTGCCGGGGGGCTTACGCAGAGCTTTGTTCCCTTATGAAACCTTTCACACTCCGGGCTTCTTTGAGACTCACAACAGCCTGGAAGTTTGGAACAGGGAATGTAGGGCCAGGAGGATTATTGTCCTCAATTCCCAGAGGACACTGAGGCCCAAGGTGATCTAGCTGGTTACTGGCACACAGGAAGCCCCTCTCCACCTTTTTGGACTCTTTGTCTGGTGCTCTCTTGCTAGTTCCTGCCCTAGTCCTCCAGCACGTCCTCCTCTGTGCTTGTGTGGCATTCACAGATGAGCAGATACAGTTGCCACTGGCCCAGGCCATAGAGCCCAGGGTGGCAAGAAGCCCCTCACAGGGACACAAGGACAGGTGCAAAGGCTGTTGGAGGAACGGTGAAGAGTGGACCAGCCTCCTCCCCATATGGGGGTAGAGCAGAGTGGGAACAAGGGAAGGCTTCCTGGAGGGGGTGTAAGTTGAGATAGGTGGGCCAGGCACAGGGGCTCACACCTGTAATCCCAGCACTTTGGGAGCCCGAGGCGGGCAGATCACCTGAGGTCAGGAGTTTAAGACCAGCCTAGGCCGGGCGCGGTGGCTCAAGCCTGTAATCCCAGCACTTTGGGAGGCCGAGACGGGCGGATCACGAGGTCAGGAGATCGAGACCATCCTGGCTAACACGGTGAAACCCCGTCTCTACTAAAAATACAAAAACTAGCCGGGCGAAGTGGCGGGCGCCTGTAGTCCCAGCTACTCGGGAGGCTGAGGCAAGAGAATGGCGTAAACCCGGGAGGCGGAGCTTGCAGTGAGCTGAGATCCGGCCACTGCACTCCAGCCTGGGCGACAGAGCGAGACTCTGACTCAAAAAAAAAAAAAAAAAAAAAAAAAAAAAAAAAAAAAAAAAAAGACCAGCCTAGCCAACATGGTGAAACCCCATCTCTACTAAAAATACAAAATGAGCTGGGCATGGTGGTGGGTGCCTGTAATCTCAGCTACTCAGCAGGCTAAGGCAGGAGAATCGCTTGAACCTGGGAGGTGGAGGTTACAGTGAGCCAAGATCGCACCATTGCACTCTAGCCTGGGCAACAAGAGCAAGACTCTGTCTCAAAAATAGAGAGACAGAGAGAGAGAGAGAGAGACAGGTGAACTGGGGCTCAGCTAGGATGATAATAACAAAGAGCTGCATTTTGGAAAAGCCCCCACAAAACGCTTGGCACCCTGCCAGGTCCTACAGATAGACAGATGGATGGATAGATAGACAGACAGATAGATAGATAGACAGACAGGATCTGTTTTACAGATGTGGAAACTGAGGCCCAGGGAGGTGAAGTCTGAGCCAGAGTTGTTACTTAGAGCCGTCTGACTCTAGAGTCACACTTGGTTCTGTGGCAGGCCTTAATCTTGGGCTCAATCGTTTGGATTTTATTCTGCAGTCAATAGAGAGTCACTGAAGTAGAGGTCGTCACCCTGTCACACCCTGCCAAGGTGACCCGGGTCACCTTGGGTCTTATGTACTGACCACTGTCCCTGCCCTCCTCACTCAGGCCAGCAAGAGATAGAGCTACCGTGTCCAGGATGAAGATGCAGGTCTGGGGAACACTGACCAGCTTAGGCTCCACACTGCCCTGCGGTTCCCTCAGCTCCCACAAGCTACCCTGGGTGACAGGTCAGTGGGCGCTGGGGGCCGGGGTCTGGGATTAGACAAGGTTTTGCGTCAGGTCCTGCAGGCGCCTGATCTGGAGTCTCTACAGTTTCACATCACGACCCGGAGGTCCCCTTCAACCACAGCTTCATCGAGCCACCCTCTGCCGGCTGGGCCTCCGATGACTCCTTCTCATCCGATCCTGAGTCTGTGGAGGCAGACGAGGTTCCTGCCTACTGTGTGCCGCCCCACGAAGGTAGCCCCCCAACAACCCACATAGCCCCTGAGCAGCCCTGCCCACCACGACCCCCTCTATAGTCCCCCAGCAAACACTTATTTATTTATTTATTTATTTATTTATTTATTTATTTATTGAGACTGGGTCTTGCTCTGTCGCCACACTGGAGTCCAGTGGTGCAATCTCAGTTCACTGCAACCTCCGCCTCCCAGGTTCAAGCGATTCCCCTGCCTCAGCCTCCCTAGTAGCTGCGATTACATGGGCTCGCCACCGCGTCTGGCTAATTTTTCTATTTTAGCAGAGACAGGGTTTCACCACTTTGGCCAAGATGATCTCGATCTCCTGACCTTGTGATCCGCCCGCCTCAGCCTCCGGAAGTGCTGGGATTACAGGCATGAGCCTCCGCGTCCGGCTGGCAAACAGTTATTAAGGGCCCATTCTGTGTTAGTCACTGTTCTTGGCTCCGGGGATAACAAGATAGATTCAACAAGAGATAACAAGATAGATTCCTATCCTCACCAAGCTTAGAGTCAGACAGGCAGTCATCAGACAATGACAGGACACAGTGATATGTGTCTCCATGGGGGACATACAAGTAGGGGCTCATTCGCTAGCCATGTTGGGGTGACTGGGGTCAGGGAAGATGTGTGTCGTATCCCAGTCGAGTCTAGCAGAATCAGGAGGAGTTAACCAAGTGAAAGTCAGGGAGAGGAGGGAATGGCGTTTTAGGAAGATGGAACAGCATACACGAAGGCCCAGAGGTGGGAGGGATGTGGCTCGGTGACATCAAAATAGTTTTAGCTTGGTTAGAGTGTGACAGTATTTCAAAGTAGGGAGAGGTGGTGAGAAAAGAGTATAGAGACCAGGTGTGGTGATTCACACCTGTGATCCCAGCACTTTGGGAGGCTGAGGCGGGAGGATTGCCTGAGGCCAGGGGTTTGATACCAGCCTGGCCAACATAGTGAGACCCCATCTCTACAAAAATTAAAAAAAAAAGAGTGTAGACGTAACAGTGTCTACCTGAATTGGTCCTTCTGCCTCTCTCCTCTTCCTTGCCCTCCTCCTTGCCCTATTTTTGAGGCCTCCTGGAAGATACTGAGCTGTGGGTAGGATGCATTGGGGTGGCCAGTTCAGCTCCAGCCAAGCTCTTCTGTCTCATCTGCCAGGGATGGTCCCTGTGGCCCAGGCAGAGTCGTCAGAGGCCAGCCTGGCTGCAGGTGCTTTCCCGCCCCCTGAGGACGCCTCCACGCCATTCGCCATCCCGCGCACCTCCAGTCTAGCTCGGGCCAAGCGGCCATCGGTCTCCTTTGCTGAAGGTACCAAGTTTGCGCCACAGAGTCGCCGAGGCTCAGGGGAGCTCTCCAGCCCGCTCCGAAAGCCCAAGAGGCTCTCCCGGGGGGCACAATTAGGTCCTGAGGGCCGGGAAGCCGAAGAGTCCACAGGCCTGGAGGAAGCAGAAACAGATGAGTCCCTTCCTGCGGCTGCCAGTCCAGGAGATTCGGCCACTGGCCCCCGACGGCCCCCACTTGGAGGCCGGACAGTGGCTGAGCACGTGGAAGCCATTGAGGGCAGTGTCCAGGAGAGCTCAGGTCCTGTGACCACGGTCTACATGCTGGTGGGGACGCCCCGGGGATCTGAAGGCCCTGTCCGCTCTGCCTTCCGCCATTTTGGTGGCTTTCAGAAAGGCCAGGCAGAACCCAAGGTCAAGAGGGCCATCCCTAAGCCTCCACGCCAGGCCCTGAATCGGAAAAAGGGCAGCCGTGGCCTGGCCTCTGGCTCTGTCAGCCAGAGCCCCAACTCAGCCCCAAAAGCTGGGCTTCCTGGGGTCACAGGGCCTATGGCAGTCAGACCAGAGGAAGTGGCCCGGGGGCTGGGGGCTGGCACGGAGAATTCAGGGAGGGCCCAGGAGCCAATCTCTGGGGCTGGCTTCCCGAAACAGGATCCCCAGAAGCAGGCTGAAGAGGAAAGGCAGGAGGAACCTGAGTATGAGAATGTTGTACCCATCTCTAGGCCACCAGAACCCTGATGACCTTGCATTTGGGGAGTGAGGAGACTGGATGGGATCAGAGCTGCCATGGACTAGACTGTGCTGTGTGCTGGAAAATGATCCCAGGGCCAGGACAGACAGACCAGAGCCTCTGCCCCTCCACAGGGAAAAGGCAAGGCTTCCAGGCCAGTTGGCCCAGGGCCCTGGTGGTGCTCCCAGAGGGGGCCTAGAAGGCCCGGGCAGAGACCCTGCAGGATGGGGTCAGGAAGGCTTGCCTGCAGGGACCTTCTCCTCTGCTGTCCTGGACCCTGTGTGCCTCATAAGGGCCATTCTTTCTTTCATGTGCAAAACATTTTTCTGAAATGACAACCTACATGTTTGCTGATAAAAGATTGGCTGAACAAATACTTCTTTTTTGTTGTTGTTTGTTTTGTTTTGTTTTTGAGACAGAGTCTCACTCTGTCCCCCAGGCTGGAGTGCAGTGGTGCAATCTTGGCTCACTGTAAGCTCCACCTGCCAGATTCACACCATTCTCCTGCCTCAGCCTCCCGAGTAGCTGGGGCTACAGGTGCCCACCACCATGCCCGGCTAATTTTTTAAAAATTATTTTTAGTAGAGATGGGGTTTCACCATGTTAGCCAGGATGGTCTTGATCTCCTGACCTCGTGATCCACCTGCCTCGGCCTCCCAAAGTGCTGGGATGACAGGCATGAGCCACCGTGCCCAGCCTATGAACTTTGTAAAAAGGATGTATGTGCATAAAAACAGATTCAAGGGAAAGGCACTAAATGGTATTTTCCTCTGGAAGATGAGATTGTAGGTGATATTTATTTTCTTCGGAAACTTTTGTATAGTTTGCAAATTTTCTACAGTGAACATTCTTTTTTACTTTTGTTACTAGATAGAATTTAATAAAGTATAATAAAAAGCAATGATCTTTGTTAAAAAAATAAAAAGTACTAACATTACAGACATGTATAAAGTAAAACGGAGATTTCCCTTCTCCCCAGAAGCATCTGTGGGTCTGAATCTAAGAGAGAGGTAGAATCTGCTTTTGCCTGGCACCTTTTTGGTCTTGTTTGAATTCTTTGCTCACATATTACCTAGTCAGAAAAGAAAAGGGGCAGCTCCCCCCATGCTTTCTTTATTTCTTTAAGATGGAGTCTCGGCCGGGCGCGGTGGCTCAAGCCTGTAATCCCAGCACTTTGGGAGGCCGAGACGGGCGGATCACGAGGTCAGGAGATCAAGACCATCCTGGCTAACACGGCGAAACCCCATCTCTACTAAAAAAAAAAAATACAAAGAGCTAGCCGGGCGAGGTGGCGGGCGCCTGTAGTCCCAGCTACTGAGGAGGCTGAGGCAGGAGAATGGCGTAAACGCGGGAGGCGGAGCTTGCAGTGAGCTGAGATCCGGCCACTGCACTCCAGCCAGGGCGACAGAGCGAGACTCCGTCTCAAAAAAAAAAAAAAAAAAAAAAAAAAAAAAGATGGAGTCTCACTCTGTCACCCAGGCTGGAGTGCAGTGGCATGATCTTGGCTCACTGCAACCTCTGCCTCCCGGGTTCAAGCAATTCTCCTGCCTCAGCCTCCAGAGTAGCTGGGATTACAAGCAGCCGCCACCACGCCTGGCTAATTTTTGTATTTTTTGGTGGAGACAGGGTTTCGCCATGTTGGCCAGGCTGGTCTTGAACTCCCAACCTCAAGGGGTCCACCACCTGGGCCTCCCAGAGTGTTGGGATTATAGGCATGAGACACCACGCCTGGCCAGGGGCAGCTCCTTTTATCCCAGTGCTCAGAGAATCTCATCAACAATTGGGTGCTTTCTTTCAGACGTTTTTCTGTGTACCTGTCAATAAATATTTTAAACAAAAACAAAATTTTAGCATACTTAGCATACTGGTCTCAGCTTCTTTTTTTTTTTTTTTTTGAGATGGGGTCTTGCTCTGTTGCCCAGGCTGGAGTGCAGTGGTACAATCTTGGCTCACTGCAACCTCTGCCTCCCAGGTTCAAGCGATTCTCTTGCCTCAGTGTCCTGAGTAGCTGCGATTACAGGCGCGTGTAATTTTCGTATTTTTAGTAGAGACGGGGTTTCACCATGTTGGCCAGGCTGGTCTCGAACTCCTGACCCACCTTGGTCTCCCGAAGTGCTGGGATTACAGGCGTGAGCCACCGCGGCCAGCCTCAACTTGCTTTTCTTTTTTTTTTTTTTGAGATGGAGTCTCGCTCTGTTGCACAGGCTGGAGGGCAGTGGCCAATCTCAGCTCACTGCAAGCTCCGCCTCCCGGGTTTAGGCCATTCTCCTGCCTCAGCCTCCCGAGTAGCTGGGACTACAGGCACCCGCCACCTCGCCCGGCTAGTTTTTTGTATTTTTTAGTAGAGACGGGGTTTCACCATGTTAGCCAGGATGGTCTCGATCTCCTGACCTCGTGATCCGCCCGTCTCGGCCTCCTAAAGTGCTGGGATTACAGGCTTGAGGCACCGCGCCCGGCCTCAACTTGCTTTTCTACTTAACAATATATCCTGGATATAGTTCAATGTCCATAAAATAAAGCTACCTCTCCTTATTTAAAAAAATGATTAGATGAGATTCCATCTAGCACAAGTATTTAAATCATTCCCCTGCCAGTGGATGGTTGGGTTGTTCTGATCTGTTTTGATACAATAAACAATGACATAGCATACAACTTTGTCCATATTTATTTATTTTTTGAGACGGAGTTTCAATCTTGTTGCCCAGGCTGGAGTGCAATGGCACGATCTCAGCTCATTGCAACCTCCACCTCCTGGGTTCAAGCGATTCTCCTGCCTCAGCCTCCTGAGTAGCTGGGATTACAGGCACCTGACACCACACCCAGTTAATTTTGTATTTTCAGTAGAGACGGGGTTTCTCCATGTTGGTCAGGCTGGTCTCGAACTCCCGACCTCAGGTAATCCACCCGCCTCGGCCTCCCAAAGTGCTGGGATTACAGGCGTGAGCCACCGCACCCGGCCCCATATTTATTTTTACATTTGTGCAAGTTTTTCTATCGAATAGATTCCTAGAAGCAGGGTTGTTGAGTTGTAGGGTAAGGGAGTTAGACACTTCTGTACTTACTCCAAATTGTCTCCAAAAATGTTGCTTGGATTTGTATATTCTCACAAATTATGGGGGAATCTGTGTCCCTACACTCAATCTGATCAGATAAAAGAGGGTATCTCATTATTCCACCGTGGTAAAAATAAAGTAACACATGCTAAAGCTTCTTTTTTTTTTTGAGATGAAGTCTCTTTCTGTCGTCCAGGCTGGAGTACAATGGCACGATCTCGGCTCACTGCAACCTCCGCCTCCCGGGTTCAAGCAATTATCCTGCTTCAGCCTCTCGAGTAGCCAGGACTACAGGTGCGTGCCACCACGTCCAGCTAATTTTTTGTATTTTTAGTAGAGACGGGGTTTCACCATATTGGCCAAGTTGGTCTTTCTGACCTCACAAAATCTGCCCACCTTGGCCTCCCAAAGTGCTGGGATGACAGGCGTGAGCCACTGTGCCAAGCCACTAAAGCTTCTAAAAAGTATATATAAATTTTTTTTGGCCAGGCACGGTGGCTCATGCCTGGGAGGCTTAGGCGGGTGGATCACGAGGTCAGGAGATCGAGACCATCCTGGTGAACACGGTGAAACTCCGTCTCTACTAAAAATACAAAAAAATTAGCTGGGTGAGGTGGCGGGCACCTGTAGTCCCAGCTACTCGGGAGGCTGAGGCAGGAGAATGTCGTGAACCCAGGAGGCGGAGCTTGCAGTGAGCCGAGATCGTGCCATTGCACTCCAGCCTGAGAGACAGAGTGAGACTCTGTCTCAAAAAAAAAAAATTTTTTTTTGTTTTTGTGTTTAACCATCAACAGTTATATCTCATTACAATTTAAATTTCTTTTTTTTTTTTTTTGAGACGGAGTCTGGCTCTGTCGCCCAGGCTGGAGTGCCGTGGCCGGATCTCAGCTCACTGCAAGCTCCGCCTCCCGGGTTCCCGCCATCCTCCTGCCTCAGCCTCCCGAGTAGCTGGGATTACAGGTGCCCGCCACCTTGCCCAGCTAGTTTTTTGTATTTTTTTTAGTAGAGACGGGGTTTCACCATGTTCGCCAGGATGGTCTCGATCTCCTGACCTCGTGATCCGCCCGTCTCGGCCTCCCAAAGTGCTGGGATTGACAGGCTTGAGCCACCGCGCCTGGCCTACAATTTAAATTTCTATGAGTATTCTAAGGTTGAGTTTCTTTTCCGTCTTGGCTCACTGCAACCTCCGCCTCCCAGATTCAAGCCATTATTGTGCCTCAGCCTCCTGAGTAGCTGGGATTATAGGCACCCACTATCACGCCCAGCTAATTTTTGTACTTTTTGTAGAGATGGGGTTTTGCCATGTTGGCCAGGCTGGTCTCGAACTCCTGACCTCAGGTGATCCACCTACCTCGGCCTCCCAAAGTGCTGGGATTCCAGGTGTGAGCCACCACGCCTGGCCTTTTGCCCCTTTTCATGAGTTCATGTTTTCATTCCACAAACTCATATTGTGCACCTGCTTTGTGCTTGCTTCTCTATCAAGGGCTGGTTATACAAAGTGGAATAAGACACCGTTCTGCCCCCAAAGAGTTCATAGTCAATTGGAGAGGAAGACAAACAGATGAATAGCTAATTATAAAACAATGCCGGCAGTAGACAAATAAAGTGAACATTATTAATGGGGAGTGGTTAGGGAAGGCTTCCCAGAGGAGGTGCTGTCCAAAATGAGGCTTTGTCGAGAGCTAGAGGAGAGAGAACAGCAGGTGCAGAAACCACAGGCCATGTGATTGGAGCATCTGGGACCAGGCAGGTCAGATGTCCTCCAGAGGGAGGGAGACGGAGGAGTCTGTGTGGGTCAAATTGGGGAACTGGAACTTTTTAATTTTGTTTATTTATTTTTTTGAGACGGAGTCTCGCTTTGTTGCCCATGCTGGAGTGCAGTGGCGCAATCTCTGCTCACTGCAACCTCTGTCTCCCAGGCTCAAGTAATTCTCCTGCCTCAGCCTCCTGGGTAGCTGGGGTTACAAGCGGATGCCACGTCACCCAGATCTTTTTTTTTTTTTTTTTTTCAGATGAAGTTTCGCTCTTGTTGCCCAGGCTGGAGTGCAGTGGCGCAATCTTGGCTCACTACAACCTCCGCCTCCCGGGTTCAAGTGATTCTCCTGCCTCAGCCTCCAGAGTAGCTGGAACTACAGGTGTGCACCACCATGCCCACCTAATTTTTTGTATCTTTAGTAGAGACAGGGTTTCACCATCTTGGCCAAGCTGGTATTGAACTCCTGACCTCGTGATCCACCCGCCTCAGCCTCCCAAAGTGCTAGGATTACAGGCGTGAGCCACTGCGCCCAGCCTGGCCATGCTGGTCTTGAACTCCTGACCTCGTGATCCACCAACCTCGGCCTCCCAAAATGCTAGGATTACAGGCATGAGCCACTGCGCCCAGCCTGGCCATGCTGATCTTGAACTCCTGACCTCGTGATCCACCTCCCCCCCTCAGCCTCCCAAAGTGCTGGGATTACAGGTGTGAGCCACCGCGCCCAGCCATTTTAGTACTTTTAGTAGAGACAGGGTTTCACCATGTTGGCCAGGCTGGTCTTTAACTTCTGACCTCAGCCTCCCAAAGTGCTGGAATTACAGGCGTGAACCACTGTGCCCAGCCAGGAACTGGAACTTTATCCTGTTTCACAAATAATAGTTTCTGAGGATTTTGGCAGAGGTCACATTTACATTCCCTTAGTGCCCTGGGATGAGATGGGGGCTGGATTTGAGGAGCTGAAATTTGAAGGTGGCTCAACAACAGCAGTTCCGGGCCTAAGGGCACAGATGGACTGATTAGGTAAACATGTAGGAGATACAGCTGTATCAGGGTGATGGGGATGGGTTGAGGGAGAGGCAGAATCACAGCGACTGCCTAACAAATGTCTGTTGAAAGGATGGTTCTCAGCAGGGCGCTGTGAGTCATGCCTGTAATCCCTGCACTTTGGGAGGCCGAGGTGGGAGGATCACTTGAGCCCAGGACTTTGAGACCAGCCTGGGCAACAGGGCAAGACCCTATGTCTACAAAAAATATAAAAATTAGCCAAGCGTGGGGGCATGCACCTGTGGTCCCAGGTACTTGGGAGGCTGAGGCAGGAGGATCACCTAAGCCCAGGAGGTCAAGGCTGCAGTGAGCTATGATCACACCACCACACTCCAGCAGTCTGGGTGCCTGAGATCCTGTCTCAAAAAAAAGAAAAAAGAGATGGTTCTTGGTATCTAACTTCAGTAGACACTAGTGTGATTATCTGAGAGAAAATGGGGAGGACAGTTCTGGGGGATATCTGAGATGTGTTTGAGCCCTGGAGCGCCCTCAGGCTGCTCCAAGAGGAGGAAAGGGTGAAGGAAGAGATTTTTCAGATAGCAGTTGAAACCTTGTGAGTGGGAAGGGTTCTACAGGGTGAGGAACCGGGTAGGTTACCAGCTGGAGCCGCCCCCCAGCAGGCTGACAGCACCAAGCCTTGTCTGGAGGAGGTTGCCCTCGCCAGGTGGCCTGGGTGGATTCTAGACAGTAGGGGCACACTCGGACTGGGGCAAGTAGAGCAAGAGGCGTCTGGGGTTCCCACAGCCCTGGGGTGGTGGTGGGGTTTTGTTTTATTTATTTTTATTATTATTACTTTTTTTTGAGACGGAATCTTGCTCTGTCACCCAGGTTGGAGTGCAGTGCCACAATCGGCTCACTGCAACCTCCGTCTCCTGGGTTCAAGCCATTCTCCTGCCTCAGCCTCCCCAGTAGCAGGATTACAGGCGTGCACCACCACACCAAGCTAGTTTCTGCATTTCAGAAGAGACCCGGTTTCACCATGTTGGCCAGGCTGGTCTCGAACTCCTGACCTCGTGATCCACCCGCCTCGGCCTCCCAAGGTGCTGGGATCACAGGCGTGAACCACTGCGCCCGGCTATTTTTGGTTATTTTTTTATTTTGGTAGAGACAGGTCTCGCCATGCTGCCCAGGCTGGTCTCGAACTCCTAGCCCTAAGTGGCCCTCCGACCTTAACCTCCCAAACCGCTGGGATTCCAGATGAGAACACCGCGCGGCAGCCCTGGGGTGCTAAGCCAGCCCCCTGGAACGTGCCAGGGAGACCAAGCAGATTCTGGGGCAGTCAGACGGTCTTCCGAGCTCGGGCTAGTGCCTCGGATCTGGGGGACGAAGACGGGCAGCTGAGCTTTCCGAGCCCGGGCTTATCAGACGGGGACCCGGAGCCCCCTGGAACCCTCGCAGGCTTGTACGAGCCGGTGGACGTGGGTGGAACGGGGTGAAGGTGGGGGGGTGGGGCTCACCGCGGGCAGGGAGCTCCCAGACGACCATCAAGGGTGGAGGGTCCCCGGGGGACCGAGCAGTGCGTGAACACGGGCGGAGAAAGATCTGATGGGGAGACCTCAGGAGACCCCATCCTAGGACCGGACAGACCAGCCCCAAATCCCCTTGCAGGTTTCCAAGGGCCAACTTCCAGGGACCGGGCAGACGGCACCCGGTCGGTGCATCAGCAGGGGGCGCCACGGCTGGACCGGGTCCGGGATCCCAGACCCCTAATACGCCGGGACGGGAACCACCGCGGCGGGAGAGGGAGGAACCAGGACCCAAAGCCCGAGGCGGCGGGGACGGCGGCGCTTCGTGGGGAGAAAGCGGGGTGGGGATTCGAGAGCGGAACCACAGTGCGGAGCCGGCGCATCTGGGCGTGGTGACCCGCGCGGAGGGGGCAGCTGGGGACGGCGGGGCGGCCGCGGGAGAGCCCAGCTGGGGGCGCTGGTGGCCCGGCGGCTTCGGGGGGGAGTCCGCGGGGGTCCGGCACGCGGAGCCGGAGCCCCAGCCTCGCAGGGTCAGGGCGCTGGAGAGGTCGCGGGGCGATGTCGCCGGGGGTTCCCGGCCGCGCTGTGACTCGGTCAAGTTGAAGGCGGCAGAGTCCGCAGCACCCCGGCCCCTCCCGCCCCCCATCTCTCTTGTTTGTCTCCGAGTCCGGCCGGAACCGGCTTCTGCTCGCGGCGGGGCGGGCGGGGGGCTGGCTGCTGATTGGTCGACGCCTGTTTCCAGCCCCGCTCAGCCAATCAGCGGGCGGCAGTGTTTTCTTCTTGGGGTCGGAATAAAAGGGCTGGAATAAAAGAGGGCAGAAAAGGCGCCGGGCGGGCCCGACACACGCCAGAGGAGCCGGGTGAGCTGGAGCCGGGGGTCGCGGCTGGGGCGAGGGCGCGGGGGCAGAAGCGCCCGCCGAAGGGGCGCAGGGAGAAAACGTGGGAGTAAAAAGAGAGAGACGGAGTGATGAGGGGCCGCCAGGAAAGAGATAACGAACACATGCGGGCTGGGGATGGAGGCACGGGGCTCTGAGGCCATGGAAACGGGCGGGTTGCCGGGGGAACGCCCGGGATGGGGGTTGCGGGCTGGCTCGCGCCGCCGGTTTGAACCGGCTCCTCGTCTCCCACGCCGGGTTCGCGTGGCCGCAGCGCCTAGCGACCTAGACGACGGCCAATGGCGCGGCAGTTCCTGCGCCGTCCGGCCAATGAGCGCGCCGGGGCGGGCCGTTCCGTAGCTCTGGGCGCTGATCTTGTGGTTGAAGAAACCAGCTCTGGGGAAGGGTCCCGGGCGCGGGCGGGAGGGCACCTGTCAGGGTCCCTGGGAGAGGCAGCCCTCGGATCTGCCCCTGCCCACCTCACGCTGCGTTCCATGCTGGCCCCAGGCGATGTCAGTCCTGCTGCAGGCCAGGACTAGTTCCACGGCCCTAAGCATGCGTTAGCCTCTTCTTGCCTCCATGCCTCAGTTTACCTCGGAGTGAGCTGCGGGAGACGTCTCCCTGCCTGGCCAGGGCGGCTCTGTCGTAGCGGAGGGCAGCGGTACGAGCCGGCCACGGGGTCGGGGTGGCCCAGGTCCGGGCAGGGCTGGGGTTCGCCTCCTCGGCTGCGCGCACCGGCCACCACGGAAGAGTGACAGTCCCGAGCCCTGCGACAGCGGCCGGGGCAGCTGGGGGGCGGCCGCAGTTGCTGGGCAGGGCCGGCCGCTGACGCCGAGGTCTGTGCGCAGGTGGTGCAGAGCCGGAGTCGGAGCCCGGAGCCGCGCCGCGCCGCACCATGGCGCCCACCCTGGCCACTGCCCATCGCCGCCGCTGGTGGATGGCCTGCACGGCCGTGCTGGAGAACCTCCTCTTCTCGGCAGTCCTCCTGGGCTGGGGCTCGCTGCTCATCATGCTCAAGTCGGAGGGCTTTTACTCCTACCTGTGTACCAAGCCAGGTGAGACAGGTGCCTGGGACTGCTGGGGGCTCCTGGAGCCGGGGCTTTGGGAGGGGGCGGGATGGGGGTGAAGACCTGGCATGCCACAGCACTGCATTGCCCAGTGCCTCTCGGGTATCCAAAGGCCCATCTGATCCTCACCCAGCCCTGCCGGGTACTTGTCATTGCCGCTGTTTTGTGGATGAAGACACCGAGGCTCAGAGCGATCTTCTGTCTTGCGCAAGGCCACAGAGCCTGGGCCTGCCATCCACCCAGAACCCCACCTGCTGTCCAGGGTGTTCCTTCCACCCCCTGGGAACATTGCTGGACTCCTCTCCTCTCCTCCCAGCTCCTGGAACATAGCTTGGCTGGTAGTAAACATGTTGCTCTCTGCTTGTGAGAAAGAGGAACTCCTGATTTAGGGGCTGGGGTGCAGCAGGAGAGGAAGTGGCCTTGCCTCCACCCCAGGGAGGGCTCATCTAGAATCTAGACGTTCCTCAGGCCGTTGTGGAGTCTCCTAAGTGCTTGCTGGACACAATTTCTTGTCTATTTTTGCTGCCTTGTGATTCTCCAAAGGGCATTTCCCGACACGGGCTGTGAGGACATCTCCGTGGCTTTCCAACCCCATGAGGATGAAGCGGAAGAGGAGAAGGGAATGTTTATGGAAATGATGCTAGGCTTGTTCTCTCCTCTTTGCCTCGCCACTGGAATTGCTGAAGGCAGGCTGAGGATGCTTCTCTGCATGACGTCTGCACCATCCAACACACACACACCTTCACATCTTTATACCTTGTTGGAGGATCCTGATTACTACAGGGCAGTAGGTTCAGCCCCACAGGAGGGCCACAGCAGCCCCCAGCCTCTAGCTTCCTACTCTCCTTCCTAGGCAACCTTAACAGGCAGTGTTTCCCTCTGCCTTCTCCTTGATCCTAACGGTAACTGATAATAGCTGAGCTCACATCTCTCTCGCCAGTGCTCGAGTGCCCATAGATGGAGGTAGCCCAGGTTTGACTTCCTGAGTTCCCAGCAGCAGGCCTTTTCTTTCTAGAGCTCTTTGCAAGAAGAGAAAGCTTTGGACCAGCTCATGCTGGGTGTAATCCTTTGTGGAAGCCTCCCTGTTTCCCTTTTCTGATCTGCCTGGGAGATTCCTGTGTGTCCCAGTCTCTAGGGAGGGAGGCTTAGCTGGAGAGGTTCAGGGCAGGAGAAAGCAGGAGAATGCAGAGGCTGCGGGGACAGGACAGAAAGTATATCATTTATAACTAACCTTTAGCCTTTAGCCACTCAAAAATATTTCCTAACAGCCTAAGGGTTCTTGGCAGGCCTTTCCCCACATCAGCAAGAAATCTTGGGAGTTGGGAAGAGTCAGACCTTGTTCCCTGAACAAGCTTTCTGCTTTGCCCAAGAGATGTTAGGAGATTAATGCCTGTCCCGGAAAGGCACAGGTTGGAGTATTTGCTTCTTCCTCTCCTTTCCTCTCTCCTCCCTTAGAGATCGTGACCCTTCCTGCTTGCCTTTCTTGTGGGTTCTTTCAGGCTGGACACAGGGTTTAAAAAAAAAAAAAAGCAGAAAAAAAAGTCATCATCCCCAGATAAAGCTTTTTTATTTATTTATTTATTTATTTATTTATTTATTTTTTATTTTTTATTTTTTTTATTTTTTGCTTTTTTTTTTTTTTCTTGAGACGGAGCCTCGCTCTGTCGCCCAGGCTGGAGTGCAGTGGCGCAATCTCGGCTCACTGCAAGCTCCGCCTCCCAGGTTCACGCCATTCTCCTGTCTCAGCCTCCCGAGTAGCTGGGACTATAGGGGCTCGCCACCACGCCCAGATAATTTTTTTTGGATTTTTAGTAGAGACAGGGTTTCACCGTGTTCGCCAGGATGGTGTTGATCTCCTGACCTCATGATCCACCTGCCTCGGCCTCCCAAAGTGCTGGGATTACAGGCGTGGGCCACCGCACCTGGCCTCAGAGAAAGCTTTTAGTGGCTCACCCAGACCAGAGAACTGTTGTGGGCAGGTTTTGTGTTATTTTTTTTTAACCCACCATGGTGTCAGGAAGGTCAGATTCTAGGTGTTTTTTTTTTTTTTTTTTTTTTTTTTCATAGACTGTCCACAGATTTAATTGATAGTATGGTTTTGGCAGAGTTGGGTCTGGTCCCTTCATTCCCGCCTCAGCCTTGGCTTCTTCCTGTAAGTGGGAGGAGTCCCAGAGATGGTGCCAGTGTGGTGCTGAGTTGGTGTTTTAAGCCCTGGGCAGACTTGACAGGTTGCTCCTGTAAACCAAAGTGAAGGTGAAGGGTCAGGATTGTGGGTTGAACATCAACTTCTTATCCGTGCTTTTGCTCCTGCCTCCAATTTTGGTTTTTCTGATTATCTGGCAAACCTGCTGAGCCCGCGTCCTGGGCGGGAAGGCTGCTGATCCCACACAGCTTATCTCTCTGGCCGCACTGCTCCTTGATTCTTGAAGTCTACATAACCAGTTTTCTTTCAGGCCAGAAATCTCCACACGTTGCTTGTCTGGGAGTGCCTGGTGAAGTTAGGGTGAAGGTTTCGACTTCGGTCTGACATTTTCAAACTTGGTGCATGGCTGAATTGCAGAGAAGCAGTGAGGCCATTTTTTGAATGTATTAAATTAGACTTGTGAAAGGCTGAGCAGTGTCCGGCTGATTGAGATGCAAATTTGTCAGCATCGTGTCGCTCTAGGACGATGCTTTAGTTTGTTCTCTAAAGAAAATTTGCCTGAACCTGTTGAAAGATTCTTAGAACTCTTTCTCAGGACTCCAGCCAGAATCTGGCCACAGACGTGGTGTTGGGTTCCAGCCTGGTGAGGTGGCAGAGGGAACGAGATAGCTCACTTCTCGGCTGCCCCTCAGTTTGTTCTTCCTTGCCCACTGGGAGAGGTGGCAGGCTGGGTTTGGGGACCTGGGTGCAGGGAGTTGGTGACGGGTTTTGCACAATATCCTCCAGGTGTTGGCTGCTGGATCCCTCCCTTGTCCCCCTGGTGAGGGCAGGAAACCAATTGGGTGTTCAGTCCGAGAAGCACGGGACTTCCCAGAGCTGTGTCCTCTTGGCCTCTAGGATGGCAATGTGACAGCCGGCGCCTGGGCTCTTTCTTCATTTTCTCTGTTATCCAGTAGCCCCCACTTCAACAGGGTCAGGGTCAGCTTGGGGGGCTGCGGCTACCTGTGGATGGTTTTTTTTTTTTTCTTTTTTTTTTTTTTTTTTTTTTTTTTTTTTTTTTTTTTTGAGACGGAGTCTCGCTCTATCACCCAGGCTGGAGTGCAGTGGCCGGATCTCAGCTCACTGCAAGCTCTGCCTCCCAGGTTTATGCCATTCTCCTGCCTCAGCCTCCCGAGTAGCTGGGACTATAGGCGCCCGCCACCTCGCCCGGCTAGTTTTTTGTATTTTTTTTTAGTAGAGACGGGGTTTCACGGTGTTAGCCAGGATGGTCTCGATCTCCTGCCCTCGTGATCCACCCGTCTCGGCCTCCCAAAGTGCTGGGATTACAGGCTTGAGCCACCGCGCCCGGCGGATGGTTTTTTTTATTCGAGACAGGGTCTTGCTCTGTTGCCCAAGCCGGAATGTGGTGGTGCGATCACAGCTCACTGCAGCCTTAACTCCTGTGCTCAAGCAATCCTCCCACCTCAGCCTCCTGAGTAGTTGGGACTGAAAGTGTGCGCCACCCTACTCAGCTAATTTTTGTATATTTTTGTAGAGACAGGGTCTCGCCGTATTGCCTAGGCTGATCTCAAACTCCTGGGCTCAAGCGATCCTCCTGCCTCAGCCTTCCAAAGTGCTGGGCCTACAAGCGTGAGCCATCATACCCAGTTACTTTTTTATTTTTGTTTTTGGGACTACAGGCGCCCGCCACCATACCCAGCTAATTTTTGTATTTTTAGTGGAGATGGGGTTTCACCATGTTGACCAGGCTGGTCTCGGACTCCTGACCTCAGGTGATCCACTCACCTCGGCCTCCCAAAGTGCTGGAATGACAGGTGTGAACCACCACGCCCAGCCCTGGTTATTTATTTATTTATTTATTTATTTATTTATTTATTTATTTATTTGAGACAGAGTCTCGCTCTGTTGCCAGGCTGGAGTGCAATGGCGCGATCTTGGCTCACTCCAACCTCTGCCTCACAGTTTCAAGCAGTTCTCCTGTCTCAGCCTCCCAAGTAGCTGGGACTACAGGTGACTGCCACCACGCCTGGCTAATTTTTGTATTTTTTCGTAGAGATATGGTTTTACTATATTGGTCAGGCTGTTCTCGAACTCCTGACCTCAGGTGATCCACCCGCCTTGGCCTCCCAGAGCACTGGGATTACAGGTGTGAGCCACTGTGCCTGGTCAAAGTTTTTGTAGAGATAAGGGTTTCACCATGTTGCTCAGGCTGGTCTCAAAACTCCTGGGCTCAAGTGACCTGCCAACCTGAGCCTCCCAAAGTGCTGGGACTACAGGTGTGAGACACCATACCCAGGTAATATTTTTTTTTTTTTTGAGACGGAGTCTTGCTCTGTCGCCCAGGCTGGAGTGCAGTGGTGCGATCTCGGCTCACTGCAAGCTCCGCCTCCCGGGTTTACGCCATTCTCCTGCCTCAGCCTCCCGAGTAGCTGGGACTACAGGCGCCCGCCACCTCGCCCGGCTAGTTTTTTGAATTTTTTTTAGTAGAGACGGGGTTTCACCGTGTTCGCCAGGATGGTCTCGATCTCCTGACCTCGTGATCCGCCCGCCTCGGCCTCCCAAAGTGCTGGGATTACAGGCATGAGCCACCGCGCCCGGCCCATACCCAGTTAATTTTTAAATGTTTTGTAGAGTTGGGGGTTTCACCGTGTTGCCCAGGCTGGTCTTTTTTTTTTTTTTTTTTTTTTTTTTTTTTTGAGACGGAGTCTCGCTCTGTCACCCAAGCTGGAGTGCACTGGCCAGATCTCAGCTCACTGCAAGCTCCGCCTCCCGGGTTCATGCCATTCTCCTGCCTCAGCCTCCGGAGTAGCTGGGACTACAGGCGCCCGCCACCTCGCCCGGCTAGTTTTTTTCTTTTTTGTATTTTTTAGTAGAGACGGGGTTTCACCGTGTTAGCCAGGATGGTCTCGATCTCCTGACCTTGTGATCCGCCCGCCTCGGCCTCCCAAAGTGCTGGGATTACAGGCTTGAGCCACCGCGCCCGGCCCATACCCAGTTAATTTTTAAATGTTTTGTAGAGTTGGGGGTTTCACTGTGTTGCCCAGGCTGGTCTTAAACTCCTGAGCTCAGTCGATCCACCCGCCTCGGGCTCCCATATTGCTGGGATTATAGGCGTGAGCCACTGCTCCAGGCCTACATGTGCATAGTTAATCCCCTCTCTCTTATAACCTAAACATTCAGTAAACATTGACGAAGGTGCGGTGCTGGGGACTCAGAGCAAACAAGTCATCACACGCATACCTGTGTAACCTGTATAATTCCAGGTGGTAGCCGGGCCCCCAGGAAAGAGCCAGAATAGCTGCGGAGATCTGGCTCCTACTGGGTGGGAGGGCCTCTCTGGGGTTCAGGCTGAAGCCTGGAGGTTGAGGAGGGGTGAGTCAGGAGAGGAGGGTACACCCTGGAGGAGAGGAGAGAAGTGGGAAGGGGCCGGGCCTGCAGGGCCTGGGAGTCCATTTGGGGAAAGTGAATTTTATTCCCAAGGCAGGAGGAAGTCAGGGAGGTAGAGGAGGGCGATGATCCAATTCCCCTGTTAGAGCCTCGTGTGAATGGTTGAGGGCTTGCCCCACGCTGGGTATGTCTGGATGGCATAGAAAGGCAGAAATCATCACGGCCTCTGCCCGAGGAAGTCACTCACGGTCTGACCATGGGCATGAAGGCTGACCCCGGTTGTATGCTCCTGACTGCTGCAGTCGCTCCGCCTGTGGTGGTGGGAGAGAGCCTCTCACCCTGGCACCGAGGCTGCTGCAAGCTCACCCTGGCATACAGGTTGCTGGGAGGGCAGAGGGGCTGCCGCCCACCTTGGGGAAGCAGGGCCGCCAGGCTTGGTCCCCATGGGCTGAGTGAAGCTGCAGATGTGGACAGGGGACTTCTCTGCTGCCTCGAGGACCTCGTGTTTCTTGGGGGACGGGGAGTGGGGGACAGAGTTTCACTCTTGTCGCCCAGGCTGGAGTGCAGTGGCGCAGTCTCGGCTTACTGCAACCTCTGCCTCTCGGCAGAATTAAAGCAGTTCTCCTGCCTCAGCCTCCCAAGTAGCTGGGATTACAGGTGCCCGCCACCATGCCCGGCTACTTTTTTGTATTTGTATTTCATTTTTTTTTTTTTTGAGATGGAGTCTCACTCTGTCACCCTGGCTGGAGTGCAATGGCGCGATCTCGGCTCACCGAAACCTCCATCTCCCAGGTTCAAGTGATTCTCCTGCCTCAGCCCCCCAAATAGCTGGGATTACAGGCACCCATCACCACACCTGGATAATTTTTGTATTTTTAGTAGAAACGGGGTTTCACCATGTTGGCCAGGCTGGTCTCGAACCCCTGGCCTCAGGTGATCCGCCCGCCTCGGCCTCCCAAAGTGCTGGGATTACAGGCGTGAACCACCGCACCCACCGGATAGCTTTCTTAAATCCAACCTTTCACTTTTATTGCTGTAAATGTGACTTTTAAACTTTTCCGCCAGTTTATTTGGAATTTTAAAAATTCCATAGCAACGGGTAAGAAGGTTTAAAGGCTGGAGCCGGCAGCCTCAGGATGCGTCTCAGAGAAGAGCTGGCGGCCTTGGCTCTTCCCACCACCCCAGCCTCCCTCCTTGGTTCGTGACCTCATTTCCCTCACAGACATCCGCTGGCCACCGCTGGCTTCTGGTGTCCATGAAGGTCCATCCAGCTTAGGCTGGCTCTCAGGGACCTCGTGGGAGAGTCTTAGTTCCGTTCTCACCAAGCGATATTCAGGGCCTCCTAGTGTTGCCGACACCATGGGCAGCCTTTTCCTGGCTCTGTTCTCTCAGCATTTCCTCTCTGGGATATGAGCCTCTAACCCAGCTAGGCCAGCCTCGGCATAGCTCGAAGGGTAAGAGCGGGAACTTCGGGATCTGACAGCCTGGAGTCGAGCCCAGCTTCCCCAGAGACCCCCATGAGACCTTTGGCACGTGACTTCCCTGCTCTGAGCATCCCTCAGGGATACTCTCACAGTATCCTCGTGGGGAATATGGGGTGGGCGTGGGCACACCCACTGAGCGTGGCAGCTGACACACACTGGCACTGTGCACATGGCAGCCGCTGCTGGGCCCATGGCTCGGGGGCCAGGCTCTGGTCAGCCCAGGACGGCCTCTGCCTGTCCGTGCCCTCCTGTCTGTTGTTTGCTCTGTGTCTGAGCTGACCTCTCCCCTATATCTCCCCTGCCGGACTGAGGACTGAGATGCTGCTTCCTGTTGCCGGATAGACTAAGGATTTAAGAGCCGGGAGATCCTGGGCAGGGGCCATCGGTGGGCTGTCCAGGGGCCTGCACCCTGGAGCGGGGGGCTCGGAAAGCAGCCAGTCAGGGAAGGGGGAAGCTCAGGAATTTAGAGGGGACCTCAAGCCAGGTATTCCTTGGCCCCCTCAAGCATCATCTTGGAGGCCCCCTCCCTTTGTCTCCCGGAGTGTGGGGAGACTCCGCTTTGACTTGGGGGAGTCTGAGAGAGCCACAGCACCCTCTTTTCCCCCTGATTCCTCTGTGAAGATCTTGTGCGTCTTCTGTGAGCGGGGCTGAACAGGGTTCCTCCGCCCTGGCCCTGGGCCTCCTCCTAAGCAGCCCTGTTCCTGTTCTTGGCACTCACTGGCCACACCAACTCTTGCCTATCTTCTCTGTTCACCTTCTCTGTCCGGCCTGGGCTGGGCCACTTCTGGCTGCCCCCGAGGAGGCGTCAGTTTCATAAACAGGTGCAGGTGAGGAGCAGAGCAGGCTGACCGGGAATGAGCAGAGCAGGCTGGCCCCGGGTCAAGCTCTAGGCTGGGAGCAGAGGACCATCCCACACCTTGGCAATTCCTGGGTGCTTAATCTGTTTGTCTCTTTCCTGGCCCACAGTGGCCCAGGTGGGAGCAGAGGGAGAGGAACAGCCTGGGTGTGTCTGTGTTTGGGCATCTGCTGGAGCTGTGACGGTGGTGGTGCTGTTTACTGTCAACAGAGCTTCTGGGCTCACCAAGGGCTTCGTTCCCTCCAGCAGGAGGGAGACTCTCCACAAGCAGAAGGAGAAGCCGCTCACCTCCCCCGCCCCAGGCGCATCTGTTGCTGGACAGGACTGCCTGGAGGCAAGCGGCCGGGCAGAGGGCCTGGTGGCCCGAGCGGCAGGGATTTGTTTAAGGGGAGAAGGCTGGTGGTCTAGCGTGCAAGGTCCTTGCCCCTGTGTGTAGTGGCTGCAGGGTAAAAGATGGAAAGGACAGATACCCTTGCCTCTCCCCTGCCCTTGCCTCTCCCCTATGTAGTTAAAGGGGTGACCAGATCTCTAATCAATTTAAGACTTTTTTGTTGTTGTTTGTTTGGAGACAGAGTCTCACTCTGTGGCCTGGGCTGGAGTGCAGTGGCACAATCTCGGCTCACCGCAACCTCCGCCTCCCGGGTTCAAGCGATTCTCCTGCCTCAGCCTCCCGAGTACCTGAGATTACAGGCGCCTGCCACCACGCCTGGCTAATTTTTGTATTTTTAGTAGAGACGGGGCTTCACCGTGTTGGCCAGGCTGGTCTTGAACTCCTGACCTCAGGCGATCCACCTGCCTCTGCCACCCAAAGTGTTGGGATGACAGGCGTGAGCCACCACACCTGGCCCTGTTGTTTCTATTCATTCGGTAAACAGCTATCGTAGGCCAAGACCTGGGTGAGATACTGGGGACACAGAAGTGACCACAATGCAGGCCCTGCCTTTCAGGGCTCACAGCCCAGTGGGGGATTAGACGTATCTTTGCGCTTCCACACACGCTGACGGGACTGTGCTCCCCACAGCCGCTGCATCGGCTCTGTGCCAGCTGGTCGTGCCCTGATTCCCATCCGGAGCCTCCAGTAGCAGCAATGATCATAATAGCCACGAGAACAGCAGCAGCTTGCAGCGATTCGTTATTGAGTGCTTTCTATGCCTGGGTGAGCTCCAGAAGGTTTTCTAGATTTTCTCATTGATCTTCCCCCAAACTCTAGGAGGTGGATCGTATTATTCTATGATGTCCATTTTATAGACAAGGAAACTGAGCTAAAGCAAGGTTATGCAGGTAGAAAGTGGAGGAACCAGAACAGGAAGCTTGAAGCCAGATTCCAGTTCCACGCTCTTCATCCACACGGCCCCGGCGAGCCTCCCTGGTCACACGTTGGCATGAGGCGTGATTCCACCCGTGTGCATCCTTTCCAGTGACCTTGGAGGAGCCCCAAGAGGCCTGAGCAAGCCTTTGCAAACCTCAGCTCTGCAGACCTGGCGCCAGAGGGCTGCAATTGGAAGGCAGGCAGTTATCGGAAGAAAAGCGTTTCCTTGACTCTCCCAGTGTGACCTCGCATCTAATCAAAGTCGGCTCCTGTTTTCTGCAGGATTAGTCAGCATCTCTTAACTAGCAGTCCTGGCTGGGAGAGCTCCTCAGCCACGTTCCCAGGCCGTCCTCCACCCTCCCGTCTTCAGCTGCCACAGCACTTTTCTCTGCCTTTTTGTGTTGTTTTGGTGCTGGGTGGACTTTGGAGGGGGCCATTAAGGGCTGGGTGTGGCAGACACACCAGACGCAGCACCCAGCAAGGTCTGGGCATGGTCACGGGATGGCATCACAATGACCCCGGCAAGGAAAATAAGAAAAGTGCATCTCGGCCGGGCGCGGCAGCTCACGCCTGTAATCCCAGCACTTTGGGAGGCAGAGGTGGTGGGATCACCTGAGGTCAGGAGTTTGAGACCAGCCTGGGCAACATGGTGAAACTCCGTCTGTACTAAAAATACAAAAATTAGCCAGGTGTGGTGGCATGTGCCTGTAATCTCAGCTACTCGGGAGGCTGAGGCAAGAGAATTGCTTGAACCCAGGAGGCGGAGGTTGCAGTGAGCCGAGATCATGCTACTACACTCCAGCCTGGGCAACAGAGTGAGACTCTGTCTCAAAAAAAAAAAAAAAAAAAAAAGGCCAGGCGGGATGGCTCACGCCTGTAATCCCAGCACTTTGGGAAGCCGAGGCAGGCGGATCACGAGGTCAGGAGATCGAGATCATCCTGGCTAACACGGTGAAACCCCGTCTCTACTTAAAAAATACAAAAAATTAGCCGGGCGTGGTGGCGGGCGCCTGTAGTCCCAGCTACTCAGGAGGCTGAGGCAGGAGAATTGCTTGAACCCAGGAGGCAGAGGTTGCAGTGAGCCGAGGTCATGCTACTACACTCCAGCCCGGGCAACAGAGTGAGACTCCGTCTCAAATAAAAGAAAAAAAAGAAAGAGAAAATATCAGGGGGAGAAGGTGAGAAGGTGGCGTCTGTTCCACGTTTGAGAAGGCAGCTGGACTTCCCATTGAAGGAGACGTCCGGGTCTCTGCACACTGACAGAGGAGAACCAGGCTATCGGGGTGAGGCCAGTGCTTGTCCTTCCCATGTGGTCTGGGGTCTGCCTCCATACTGGCTTCAGTCTGCCCCCATGGACACAGCTGCCGTGAGAAGGTTCTCCCCAGCCTGGGGTCGCACAGCCAAGGCAGGACCCTGAGGTCTGCTGTTCTAGGGTGGCGGATGCTCTGGAATGGGACTCTCAGAGTCCCATTTGTTGTTCTTCAAGGGACACGTGAAGCTCCTGAATCTGTGGATAAAACTTGGTGTGCGTTTTCTGGGGAGGTCTTTATTGGATTCTTCAAAGGGTTCACAAAAGCTACCCCTCAAGTTAAGAAACTGTTTTCAGCCGGGCGCGGTGGCTCAAGCCTGTAATCCCAGCACTTTGGGAGGCCAAGACGGGCGGATCACGAGGTCAGGAGATCGAGACCATCCTGGCAAACACGGTGAAACCTCGTCTCTACTAAAAATACAAAAAAACTAGCCGGGCGAGGTGGCGGCGCCTGTAGTCCAAGCTACTCGGGAGGCTGAGGCAGGAGAATGGCGTGAACCCGGGAGGCGGAGCTTGCAGTGAGCTGAGATCCGGCCACTGCACTCCAGCCTGGGTGACAGAGCGAAACTCCGTCTCAAAAAAAAAAAAAAAAAAAAAAAAAAAAAAGAACCTGTTTTCACTCCAGGGAGCTTGAGCCAAATGGCCATCCAAGCCTGCTGTGGGGTAGCCTGAGCCCTCGAGAGGCCCCCAGCCAGCCCTGGCATTCCCAGTGGGGGACTCCGAATGGGCACCTGCCCCTCTGATCTTTGGGAATCCCTGTCTTGACCCTGAGGTCAGGGTTTCCTTCCCTCTTCACACAGAGAATGTCACCAACGGCACAGTGGGCAGCACAGCAGAGCCGGGGCACGAGGAGGTGAGCTGGATGAACAGCTGGCTCAGCTGCCAGGCCCAGGACGAGATGCTAAATTTGGCCTTCACCGTGGGCTCCTTTCTGCTTAGTGCCATCACCCTGCCCCTGGGTATCGTCATGGACAAGTATGGCCCGAGGAAGCTCAGGCTGCTGGGCAGGTCAGTGCGGGTCCCTTAGCGGGGCAGGGAGTGGGCAGGTGGACCCCCTGGGCTGAGTTCCCCATGGAAGGGTATCCTGGTCACACCTGCTATCAGGTATACTGTGGAGCTCCCTGAAGGCCCATCCAGAATGGAGTTCCTTCCCCATCCGCCACCGAATCAGCAGGTACTGTGGTCCTCGCCATGCTCCAGTACTCAGTAAGAAAAGCACCAGGCTCCATCCCCCGGGGATCTGGAGTTGCTTGTCACTAAGAACATGGGTTTCTGATCCCTTTGTAGTTCATAAGCGTAATAATTGGGGTTTCACTCTCATGTGTGAGACATGCTTCCCTCAAACCTTCTTATGAGGCTGGCACAGTATTCATCTGATGAGAAAAAAAACACAAAACACTGGTTTCCACAGCCCGTTTGACCTTATGCCTCCACCAGAAAAAAGATTTTCAACACTTACCCCCAATATAATAAGCACATCAAGTTATAAATATGTATATCTGTGCCTTTTTTTTTCTTTTTTTTTTTTGAGACGGAGTCTCGCTCTGTCGCCCGGGCTGGAGTGCAGTGGCCGGATCTCAGCTCACTGCAAGCTCCGCCTCCCAGGTTTACACCATTCTCCTGCCTCAGCCTCCCGAGTAGCTGGGACTACAGGCACCCGCCACCTCGCCCGGCTAGTTTTTTGTATTTTTTAGTAGAGACGGGGTTTCACCGTGTTAGCCAGGATGGTCTCGATCTCCTGACCTTGTGATTCGCCCGTCTCGGCCTCCCAAAGTGCTGGGATTACAGGCTTGAGCCAGCGCGCCCGGCCTTTTTTTTTTTTTTCAAGACAGAGTCTTGCTCTGTCACCCAGGCTGGAGTGCAGTGGCGCGATCTTGGCTCACTGCAACCTCTGCCTCCTCAGTTCAAGCGATTCTCCTGTCTTACCCTCTCGAGTGCCTGGGATTACAGGTGCCCACCACCATACCCAGCTAATTTTTGTATTTTTAGTAGAGACAGGGTTTTACCATGTTGGCCAGGCTGGTTTCGAACTCCTGGCCTCAGGTGATCCACCCGTCTCGGCCTCCCAAAGTGCTGGGATTACAGGCGTCAGCCATTGTGCCTGGCCCCTATGCCATTCTTTTTTTCTTTTTTTTTTCTTTTGAGATGGAGTTTTGCTCTTGCCCAAGCAACTGCAGCCGGAGTGCAGTGGCTCCCAGCCCCCTATGGCATTCTTAATGTGCTTTATAATACATATACAAAAATATAAATGAAAATGGGCTGGCCATGGTGGCTCATGCCTGTCATCCCAGCATTTTGGGAGGCAGAGGTGGGCGGATCACCTGAGGCCAGGAGTTCAAGACCAGCCTGGCCAATGTGGCAAAACTCCATCTCCACTAAAAATACAAAAATTAGCCAGGCGTGGTGGCACGTACCTGTAATATTCCAGCTACTCAGGAGGCTGAGGCAGGAGAAATGCTTGAACCTGGGAGGCGGAGCTTGCAGTGAGCCAAGATTGCGCCATTGTACTCCAGCCTGGGCGACAGAGCGAGGCTCCGTCTCAAGAAAAACCAGAAAAAGGCCAGGCGCAGTGGCTCACGCCTGTAATCCCAGCACTTTGGGAGGCCGAGGCGAGCGGATCACGAGGTCAGGAGATTGAGACCATCCTGGCTAACAGGGTGAAACCCCGTCTCTACCAAAAATACAAAAAGAAATTAGCCAGGTGTGGTGGCAGGTGCCTCTAGTCCCAGCTACACGGGAGGCTGAGGCAGGAGAATGGCCTGAACCCGGGAGGCAGAGCTTGCAGTGAGCGGAGACCACGCCACTGCACTCAAGCCTGGGCCATAGAGCGAGACTCCATCTCAAAAAAAAAAAGAAAAATCAGAAAAAGGCCAGGTGCAGTGGCTCACGCCTGTAATCACAGCACTTGGGAGGCCGAGGCGGGCGGATCACGAGGTCAGGAGATCGAGACCATCCTGGCTAACAGGGTGAAACCCTGTCTCTACTAAAAATACAAAAGTTAGCCGGGTGTGGTGGCGGGCACCTGTAGTCCCAGATACTCGGGGAGGCTGAGGCAGGAGAATGGCGTGAACCCGGGAGGCGGAGCTTGCAGTGAGCCGAGATTGCGCCACTGCACTCCAGCCTGGGAGACAGAGCGAGACTCCGTCTCAAGAAAAACCAAAAATGACAAAAAAAAAAAAAACAAAAACACGGAATAAAGTCATAGTGGTCAATAACATTCCGTTTCTGCTTGGTTTTAGCGCCTGCTTTGCGGTTTCCTGCTTGCTGATTGCATATGGAGCCAATAACCCAAACAGTGAGTGTGCCCTTCCTCCATCTTTCATCAGGGACTGGGGAGAGAGTGCCCCGAGCTGCTCCCAGGCCCACCTGCTCTCGGACACTGTCCTGGGCCTGCTGCTCGCTGCTCAAGTTAGAGGGGACACCTGTTAGGCCTCTACTCAGTTACTTATCTCAAACGGATGGGGGGATCAGAGAGCAGCCACCCTAGACAGGAGCTCCAGGGTATGAGCAATTTCCACCTCATCACCAAACCAAGCCAGTCCCTCACTGATGCCAACCCGAGAGGCAAGTTCTAAGAACCAGGCCGGCTGCAGGGGCACGGTCCTCAGTGTGTGCAGAAGTCACGAGCCGAGTCCCCTCCAGGCAGCACGGGCCAAAGCATGAAGGATGGCTTAGAAGCCACCTGGTCCACAACCCTGTTCAGGTGGAGCCATTGTTTTAAGGACTTGTAGTGCAAACACCAAAAAAGGACTTGAGTTTCACCAAAATCTTAGCCAGGCTCATCTACTGATTTTCAAGAACCTATACTTTTGATTTTGGTGAAGTAGCTTCTTTAGGCCTCCTGCTTGCTGCTTATGTTTGTTTTTGTTGTTGTTGTTGTTTTGTTTTAGAGACAGGGTCTCTCTGTCACCCAGGCTGGAGTGCAGTGGTGCAGTCACAGCTTACTGCACCCTGGACCTCCCGGGCTCAAGTGATCCTCCCACTTCAGCCTCCAGAGTAGCTGGGACTGCAGGCATGCACACCCACACCTGGCTAATTTTTAATTTTTTTTTTTTTAGAGATGAGGTCTCACTTTGTTGCCTGGGCTGTTCTTTTTTTTTTTTTTTTTTTTTTGAGACGAGTTTCGCTCCTGTTACCTAGGCTAGAGTGCAATGGCGTGATCTTGGCTCACAGCAACCTCCGCCTCCCAGGTTCAAGCCATTCTCCTGCCTCAGCCTCTGGAGTAGCTGGGATTACAGGCGTGCGCCACCATGCCCAGCTAATTTTGTATTTTTAGTAGAGATAGGGTTTCTCCATGTTGGTCAGGCTGGTCTCGAACTCCGGACCTCAGGTGATGCGCCTGCCTTGGCCTCCCAAAGTGCTGGGATCACAGGCATGAGCCACTGTGCCCGGCCTCCGGGCTGTTCTTGAACCCCTGGGCTCAAGCAATTCTCCTGCTTCAGCCTCCCGAAGTGTTGGATTTCTAGGCGTGAGTCACTGCCTGGACACTGCTACTATTAATTGGAGGAAAGAAGATGGGTGTGGACCTTTTGCAAGAGCCCAAGCTCTGTGAAATAGGCAAGAGGAGGCCGGGCGCGCTGGCTCACGCCTGTAATCTTAGCACTTTGGGAGGCTAAGACAGGCAGATCACCTCTGGCGAGGAGTTCAAGACCAGCCTGGCCAACATGGCGTGACATACAAAAATTAGCCGGGTGTGGTGGCGCATGCCTGTAATCCCAGCTACTTGGGAGGCTGAGGCAGGAGAATCACTTGAACCCAGGAGTCAGAGGTTGCAGTGAGCCAAGATTGTGCCACTGCACTCCAGTCTGGGCGACAAGAGCAAAACTCCGTCTCAATTAAAAAAGAAAAAAGAAATAGGCTAGAGGAAGGGGGTGAGAAAGGGTCAGTTCCACTCCCCAGATGTCAGGTACTAACCCCAGCCTGCATTTACTGGATTTACTGGGAGCCTGCACTGCCCAGGACTCTGGGCTGGTCCCGGTTTCCCGGGAGCTCGGCTGGGGTGTCCACTCACGAGCTTTCCATTTCCCTACAGCTCTCTCCGTGCTCATCTTCATCGCCCTGGCTCTGAATGGCTTTGGCGGGATGTGTATGACCTTCACCTCATTAACAGTGAGTACGGACTTTTTTTTTTTTTTTTGAGACGGAGTCTCGCTCTGTCCCCCGGGCTGGAGTGCAGTGGCCGGATCTCAGCTCACTGCAAGCTCCGCCTGCCGGGTTTACGCCATTCTCCTGCCTCAGCCTCTGGAGTAGCTGGGACTACAGGCGCCCACCACCTCGCCCGGCTAGATTTTTGTATTTTTTTAGTAGAGACGGGGTTTCACCGTGTTCGCCAGGATGGTCTCCATCTCCTGACCTCGTGATCCGCCCATCTCGGCCTCCCAAAGTGCTGGGATTACAGGCTTGAGCCACCGCGCCCGGCCGAGTACGGACTTTTTAAAGCTCTGCAGTTCAGTAATCCGCTTCTAAATTTGAGGCCGCTTTGACTGGTTTCTGTGTCCTTGCCTTCCATGTGCCTGCATGTGCCTGGATGTCCCAGACTGTAAAGGGGCTATGGATGAGGTGTTCTGGCAGCAGAGCCCAGCAGGGCCTCCTCAGCTGAGGTCCCTACAGGCAGCAGGGCGTGGCTCTCACAATCCCTTACCTTTTTGTTGTTTGTTTTTCTGAGACGGAGTCTTGCTCTGCCGCCCAGGCTGGAGTGCAGTGGCGCGATCTCGGCTTGCTGCAACCTCTGCCTCCCAAGTTCAAGCGATTCTCCTGCCTCAGCCTCCCGAGTAGCTGGGACTATGGGCGCCCGCCACCACGCCCAGCTAATTTTTGTATTTTTAGTACAGACGGGGTTTCTCCATGTTGGTCAGGCTGGTCTCGATCTCCTGACCTCAGGTGATCCACCCGCCTCGGCCTCCCAAAGTGCTGGGATGACAGGGGTGAGCCCCTGTGCCCGGCTGACATTCCCTGCCTTCTGATCTGGGCTTTGACGCTGAGGAAGCAGCTCACTAGCCATGTGCCCAAGGAAGGCAGAGGCAGGAAGACAAAACGCTGCCGCCCTCTTTCTTTTCCTGTTTTCCTCGGCAGCTGTCATCAGGGTCTCTGGGAGCTTCGGCTCATGGAGCAGCCTGAACACCTGCCTCCCGTGGAACTGCCCCAAACTTTGCCTTTGTCCAGAGCCAGATGGAAAACTCAGGGGAACACCTGGGCTTCTCCTCCTCTTGTTTTCCTCCATGCCCAGGCACAGACAGTCGCCTGAGGGAGATGTTTCCTCGGGGTACTGAGCACCCCCTTGTTGGAAGCCTCAGGAAATCACAAAATGTGCTGCTTCTTGATGTGAGGGAGGCAGAAGGAAGGTGGGGTTGAAAGAAAGAAAGTCAAAAAAGGGGCAAGACTAAGGCAGGAGAATTGCTTGAACCTGGACGGTGGAGGTTGTGGTGAGCCGAGACCGCGGCATTGCACCCCAGCCTGGGCAACAAGATCAAAACTCTGCTTAAGAAAAAAAAATTCTGTAAGCCTGTCTTCAGTTTGAAATATATTTCTTCAGTATTTAAAAGATCTGCATATACCAGTGTTATTCTTTTTGTTAAAAAAAAAAAACAAAACTGATAACTTGCCTTTTCTCTTAACATATCTTTTTTTGTTGTTTTTGAGACAGAGTCTCCCTCTGTCACCCAGGCTGGGGTGCAGTGGCATGATCTTGGCTTACTGCAAGCTCCGCCTCCCGGGTTCACGCCATTTTCCTGCCTCAGCCTCCCAAGTAGCTGGGACCACAGGTTCCTGCCACCACGCCCAGCTAATTTTTTGTATTTTTTGTAGAGACAGGGTTTCACCATGTTAGCCAGGATGGTCTCGATCTCCTGACCTCGTGATCCGCCCGCCTCGGCCTCCCAAAGTGCTGGGATTACAGGCGTGAGCCACTGCGCCCGGCCTCCCTTAATGTATCTTTTACATCCTTTCCTGTCGGTACTTAGAAATCTGCCTTATTATTAAGCAGTTCTGTATTATTCTTTAATATAGATGGACCATCATTTATTCAATCAGTTTCCTACTAATGGACTTTTGGCTTGGTTTCCAATTTTTCTAATTTATGAATGCTGCTGAAGTTAACATCCCTGTACATGTATTTCTGTAAAATAAGTTCCTGGCAGTGGAAGTGCTGGGCCACAGGATTAGCATGTTTTAAAATTTAATATGTACTGTTAAATAGCCTTCTAAAAAGGTCATCTGGCTGGGCACTGTGGCTCACGCCTGTCATCCCAGCACTTTGGGAGGCTGAGGCAGGCAGATCACCTGAGGTCAGGAGTTTGAGACCAGTCTGGTCAAAAAGGCGAAACCCCGTCTCTACTAAAAATACAAAAATTAGCCAGGCGTGGTGCCAGGTGCCTGTAATCCCAGCTACTCCGGAGGATGAGGCAGGAGAATTGCTTGAACCCAGGAGGCGGAGGTTGCAGCGAGTCGAGATTGCGCCATTGCACTCCAGCCTGGGCAACAAGAGTGAAATTCCGTCTCAAAAAAAAAAAGCCTGCCTGCCACCCCAAGCCCACCAGCGTGCACACGAGTGCCTTTTTCTCCATGTCCCTTCCAGTGCCATGTCATTCATCTTTCAAACATAGCCACTCTGATCCGATGAAACATGATATACCGTTTTTAAAATTTATTTCATTATTAGTGAGACGGAGCATCTTTTCTCCTCTTCGTTGGTCATTGGCATTTCTTCTGTGAATTGCTTCTTTGTGTCATTTGTCTATTTTTCTACGGTGCTCTTGATTTTATTATTATTAGTATTTAGTGACTTGTAAGAGCTCTTTCAAATACAGAGAAACTGGTGTTCTTCCCGAGCGAGCAAGAGATCTTACCCTGGGGTTTTCAGGGCTCTACATGGTCCATGAGTAAGTTTCAGGAGGACCGTGCGCACCCTTGAAATTCCGTGCCAACAAATCGTGTGTAGGTGCCGCTCAGCTGTGTCTTTCTGGAGGGGAGGGTCCATTACTTTCACTGGCCTCTGGCAGGTCTGTGTGACGGCTAAAAACCACTGCGGTGGCCAGGCACGGTGACTCACGCCTGTAATCCCGGCACTTTGGGAGACCGAGGCAGGTGGATCACCTGAGGCGAGGAGTTCAAGACCAACCTGGCCAACATGGTGAAACCCCATCTGTACTAAACATACAAAAATTAGCCTGGGATGGTGGCGGGCACCTGTAATTCCAGCTACTCGGGAGGCTGAGGCGGGAGAATTGCTTGAACCCGGGAGGCGGAGGTTGCAGTGAGCTGAGATCGCACCACTGCACTCCAGCCTGGGTGGCAGAGTGAGACTCCATGTCAAAAAAAAAAAACACACAAACCACTGCGGCAGGAGGGTTTCTATTCACTCTTTGCTCTCCCACTGAAGGCAAAAAGCTACACAGGCTAGATAGTGACCAGGCAAGAGAGTCACCTGATCACCATGTAAAGTGTTTGGCTATGAGAGGTCTGCCTAAGGGAGGCTGCTGGTTTGTTCTTCAGGATTTTCATGTTTTGAGCTAGAGCAGGGGTCACCATTGCCAGGCCAAGCCCAGGCCACCGCCTGTTTTTGTAAACAAAGCTTCATGGGGCAGGGCTGTGCCTGTTTGCTCCTGTCTGTGGCTGCTTTTGTGCTATAGCGGGAGAGTTACGCAGTTGTGACAGAGACCATATGGCTTGTAAAGCCCAGGCACAGTAGCTCACGCCTATAATCCCAGCACTTTGGGAGGCCGAGGCGGGTGCATCACCTGAGCTCATGAGTTTGAGACCAGCCTGGCCAACATGGTAAAACCTCGTCTCGACTAAAAATGCGAAAAGTAGCCAGACGTGGTGGCGAGTGCCTGTAGTCCCAGCTACTCAGGAGGCTGAGGCAGGAGAATCGCTTGAACCCGGGAGGCGGAGGTTGCAGGGAGCTGAGATTGTGCTACTGCACTCCAGCCTGGGTGACAGAGCGAGACTCTGATTCAAAAAAAAAAAAAAAGTCTACTGTCTGGTCCTTTATGGAAAAAGTTTGCCAACCCTTGGTCTAGAGGCCCCAAGAAGCTGCTACGTCACTGTTCCTCATCTGAGGGCATGTGCTGACACCCACCCTTCACACCCACACCCTCTGGCTGCAGGGGCCAGCCCTCCTTCTAAGTCGTCTCTTTCCCCCTCCCCCCAGGGCTGGAGGGAGCTCCGTGGGCATTCCCCTGTCCCATGAGGCCTCTGATGAGGGCTCCAGGGCCGGCTCCTTGAGAACAGACCCCGAGAGGGAAATGAGGTCAGGGAGGACAGGGCCGAAACAGTTGAGCAACACCCTTGGGCTGACCAGGGCTTCTGCTGAGCAGAGTGGAATCTCATTGCGAGACAACCCAGGCCTTGAGAAAGCAGAACTGTTGGGATCGGCTCCTGGAGACGCCAAGCTCGGGGCACAATGGCACTTTCTGTGTGTGTCTCCCACCCATGTTCTAATTTTGGGGACAGAGGAGTCTCCAGGGTCGCCTTTAGGAATTTCTAACTCCAGCCGGGTGCGGTGGCTCATTGAGCCTGTAATCCTAGCACTTCGGGAGGCCGGGGCGGGCCGATCACGAGGTCAGGGGATCGAGACCATCCCGGCTAACACGGTGAAACCCCATCTCTACTAAAAACACAGAAAAAACTAGCCGGGCATGGTGGCGGGTGCCTGTAGTCCCAGCTACTCGGAGGCTGAGCCAGGAGAATGGTGTGAACCCAGGAGGCGGAACTTGCAGTGAGCCACTGCACTCCAGCCTGGGCGACAGAGTGAGACTCCCTCTCAACAACAACAACAAAAAAGGAATTTCTAACTCCAATCTTTAACAACCATGTTGGGGCCGTGGATAATAGCTCTGTGATAACCTAAGAATCTGGGGGATGGCGTTGCCGTGGAAACCTTAATTTGGGGACTTCCTGGGTCCCAGGGGGCTCTGTGCTGCATGGGCTATGGTCTAAATACCGATGACCAGGGGCTGCGAGCTGTTACCCCCGCTGGTGGAGGGGGGCTCCAAGTGGGCACACGCCTTTTCCTCGTAGTCCAGGAGGAGATGGCTGCGAGCCCTCCTTCCAGGGCCCGAGAGGTCGGCACCCGTGGGTGGCTTTTCCTTCCCAAGTGGAGGCTCCGAGGGACAAAGGTGGCTCTCACGTCCATGCGCTGCCCAGTAGCCAGTGCTGGCTCTCCCAGGGCCCTGTGGCACAGGGCCTGGGCCACCACGTAGCATCCGTGGAGGGCGGACACCAGGTCACTCCACGGGGGCAGAGCACTCCCCATGGTGTGGAGCCACAGCCTCCCGCGGGACAGCTGGATGGCACACTCCATGTTTGCTCAACGCCTCACGTTTGTACAGCCCTTTGCGCTCGCTTCATCGGCTGCAGCACAAACACGGCTGGCGGCTGAGGCCGCATCTTTGGGTTGCCACCCTCCAACCCGGAGCCTCGGTTGCTTAGAGATGGGAGCAGCTGCAGCCAAAATTGTGAACCTGCCATTTCCACTCCGTGACGCTGACCCTGTCCCCGTGGGTGGGACGGGGAGTTCCGAGCAGAAGCCACACAGAAAAGGAGGTTTCAAAATGTTGCCAGGCTCCCTGATGAAACATTTCTCTGTGGCTTTTCCCTTTTGATTTCTTCAAGTCTGACTCTGAGGAAGACATGATTTCATGGGAGTTGAGATCTGAGGGAAGTGAAGAGGATGCACATCCGTCTTCAGATCCTAGAGAGGAGGGCAGGGTGGCAGATGCGCCCAGAAAGGGGACAGGAGTTTAGCGCCCCGGCTCAGTAGACCCCGCTTCTGCAGCCAGGAGAGGGTCCCGCGGTGCCCCCCGGCCGGCTCTGGAGGGTCTAGGTGCCTGGTGAGCCGGACTTGCCAGTGCCCAGTGCCTGTTCTGCCTCCCCACCTTCCTCTGTTTCTGGCCTGTGCCTTGGGGAAGCTCAGGCAGTCAGCTGCTTGCCGTTGGTTTGGGGAGAATTTGCCATCTGAGGGTTCTGTCTCATGAATTTGCTGCAGCATGTGACCACGTTCAGGGCTGGACAGAAAAGGCAGTTGCACTGGCAGGGCTAGACCTGGCTGGGAAGGCATGGGAGGTGGCAGGGGGAGGGGAGCATATGCCCTTCCTCTCCCTTCAGCACTGAAGCAGAAAGGTGAGCACAAGGACCTTTTCCTGGGCACTGTGTGCTTGGAGGTACCTGGTTGCTGTGGGTAGGAACAGCCCAGCCTGGCCGAGTCTACCTGCTCCGGGATCCTGGCCTGTGCAGGTTGTGCCAGCCTCCACCCACCGCTCAGCTCCCCAGCCTCCTGCAGGCCAGGGAGGACTCGGGAGGCCGTGGATGTGAAAAGTCAGGGCCTGGGGTGCCACAGTGGCCCCTTGTTTCTGCCTGCCTGCAATGCCATGGCCTGCCCTGGGCCAAAAGGCACATACGTCCAGCATCTAAGAGAAGCTCCCCCGTCCGCACTGTCCCAGGGCCTTGGCCCTCCGGGCACTCCTGTCCGGTGGCCATGCTCTATGGCCAGAATGCCAGGGGAGGGGCTGCCTGCAGCTGCTGTTTTCCTGTCTGGGAAGGTCACACGGTCCAGCCTGTTTATGCTGCAGCCAGGGGGCTGAGAGAGAGTCATGGGCTTCCCTGTGAGTGAGGCCACATGGAGGCTGCGCAGCCCAGGCCGGCAGGACAGGTGCTGCCCACTCCAGCTCTGACCCGCACGGAGATGGCAAGGGGGCTGTGGGAAGCACCCGAGGGCTGGAAGCGGGGCTTGTACTCCCACCTATGAGTGTGGTGGTGAGTCAGGAAACAGCGTCTGCTGTGTGTCTTCACCGGCATCTCATTGCAGCACAGCTCTGGCTTCCCGCTTCTCCTCCACCAGCCCTCGAGGCCCACACTAGCGCTCTGCTCAGCACTCAGCCCTCACTCTGGCACTGCAGCTTCCGAATAGCCATTATGCGCAGCTGAGACCGGCAGTGGCAGGGAGGCTGGGAAGCGAGTGAGCGAGAGGGGAAATGTGGGGAGTGATCCAGATGTGAGGATGACCCACGGGAGTCCACGGGAAATGCCAGCCCACTCGATACTGTGGCGCTGGACCGTGGGGAGGTCAGCCGAAGGCGGCCAGCAGGAGGTGAGGGCAGGGGGCAGATGCGCCTAAAAGGAGCTTCAGAAGAAATGTAAGAAATCTCTAGATGGGGACTGGGCATGGTGGCATCCGCCTGTCATCTCAGCTACTCAGGAGGATGAGGTGGGCAGATCTGGGCACGGTGGCATCCGCCTGTCATCTCAGCTACTCAGGAGGATGAGGTGGGCAGATCTGGGCACGGTGGCATCCCCTGTCGTCTCAGCTACTCAGGAGGATGAGGTGGGCAGATCTGGGCACGGTGGCATCCCTCTGTCATCTCAGCTACTCAGGAGGATGAGGTGGGCAGATCTGGGCATGGTGGCATCCCCTGTCGTCTCAGCTACTCAGGAGGATGAGGTGGGCAGATCAGTTGAGCCCAGGAGTTCTGTGCTGTGTTGATGAGACGTCTCTGCTAAGTTCAGCATCAATATGGTGATCTCCGGCGGGTGGGGGACCACCAGGTTGCTTAAGGAGGGCTGAACCGGCCCAGGTCAGAAACAGAGCAGGTCAAAAGTGTCCTGCTATTCAGCAGAGGGATCACGCTTGTGAAGAGCCACTGCGCTCCAGCCGGGGCAATATAGCACGACCTCATCTCTAAAAATAAATTTTAAAAAATGACCGGCGCGGTGGGTCACGCCTGTAATCCCAGCACTTTGGGAGGCCGAGGTGGGTGGATCACCTGAAGTCAGGAGTTCGAGACCAGCCTGGCCAACATGGCGAAACCCCGTCTCTACTAAAAATATTTAAAAAATTAGCTGGGCGTGGTGGCAGGTGCCTGTAATCCCAGCTACTTGGGAGGCTGAGGCAGGAGAATCGCTTGAACCGGGGAGGTGGAGTTTGCAGTGAGCTGAGATCGTGCCACTGCACTCTAGCCTGGGCGACAGAGCAAGACTGTCTCAAAAAATAAATAAGGAGGCCAGCCGCAGTGGCTCACGTCTGTAATCCCAGCTCTTTGGGAGACTGAGACGGGCGGATCACGAGGTCAGGAGATCGAGACTATCCTGGCTAACATGGTGAAATCCCATCTCTACTAAAAATACAAAAAAATTAGCTGGGCGTAGTGGAGGCGCCTGTAGTCCCAGCTACTCAGGAGGCTGAGGCAGGAGAATGGCGTGAACCCGGGAGGTGGAGCTTGCAGTGAGCCAAGATCATGACACTGCACTCCTGCCTCAGAGCAAGACTCTGTCTCAAATAAATAAATAAATAAATAAATGAAAAATAAACCTGTAGTTGAAGGGTGCAAATTGGATCTTAATAAGGCACATGTAAAAGCCGTAGGATCCAAACTGAAGTGTGTATTAGTCGGGGCCACAGGAGGTTCCAGAGAGGCAGTGTGGTCTGGGGCTACGCACAGAGACTTGGCCTGGCTTGAATCCCCAGTTTGACCATTACTAGCTTGGGGGAGTCCCTTGACTTTTCCAATCTTTAAGTTTTTTTTTTTTTTTTTTTTTTTTTTTTTTTTTTTTTTGAGGCAGAGTTTCACTCTTATTGCCCAGGCTGGAGTGCAATGGCGCGATCTCAACTCACTGCAACCTCCGCCTCCTGGGTTCAAGCCATTCTCCCGCCTCAGCCTGCCGAGTAGCTGGGATTATAGGCACCCACCACCACGCCTGGCTAATTTTTTGTATTTTTAGTAGAAACGGGGTTTCACCATGTTGGCCAGGCTGGTCTCGAACTCCTGACCTCAGGTGATCCACCTGCCTTGACCTCCCAAAGTGCTGGGATTACAGGTGTGAGCCACCGCGCCCGGCCTCATGGTGTTTTTTGACCAATAAAAGTTTTTTTTTTTTTTTTTTTTTGAGAAGAAGCCTTGCTCTGTCGCCCAGGCTGGGGTGCAGTGGCCGGATCTCAGCTCACTGCAAGCTCCACCTCCCGGGTTCACGCCATTCTCCTGCCTCAGCCTCCCAAGTAGCTGGGACTACAGGCGCCCGCCACCTCGCCCGGCTAGTTTTTTGTATTTTTAGTAGAGACGGGGTTTCACCATGTTAGCCAGGATGGTCTCGATCTCCTGACCTTGTGATCCGCCCGTCTCGGCCTCCCAAAGTGCTGGGATTACAGGCTTGAGCCACCGCGCCCGGCCAGAAGTTTTTAAATAGGTGGTCAAAAGTGTGTTTCAGCTTTTGGGGAGTACCTAGCATTTGTGTCAAAAGAAATCTCTCTGAAGAGAACCTGAAGGGTGACCTTGACCAGTGAAGCCCAAAGCATAAACATCCTGACAGCAGTCAGTGTGTGGCCACAATAGAGTACCAAGTATGGGAGGAGAAAGGCTGTCTCTGTGGACACTAATTATTTATTTAAAGGGGAATACTAATTTGTGTTTTATCCTGTAGTTGGCTTCCTTTTCTTCCTCCCAAAGCTGTGGTGCCTGCCAGAGGACACTTTCCTCATTGACTGTGCCCAGGAGCAGCCTGACCAGAAGATTTTCCTTATGATTAAGTCGTAACACATATAATAGCAACTATTGTTAATACCCTATTTATGATCTTTAAAACCCTCGGCCAGGCACGGTGGCTCACGCCTATAATCCCAGCACTTTGGGAGGCCAAGGGGGGTGGATCACCTGAGGTCAGGAGTTTGACACCAGCCTGGCCAACATGGTGAAACCCTGTCTCTACTAAAAATACAAAAATTAGCCAGACGTGGTGGCACGTGCCTATAATCCCAGCTACTCGGCAGGCTGAGGCAGGAGAATCACGTGAACCCAGGAGGTGGAGGTTGCAGTGAGCCGAGTTTGCGCCATTGCACTCCAGCCTCGGCAACAAGAGTGAAACTCCATCTCAAAAAGAAAACAAAATACCATGAATTAAGAAGTTAAATGACAAACTAGGAAAATTTATTCATAGTATAGAGAACTGTGAATATCTTTATTTTATTTTTATTATTTTTTGAGACAGAGTCTCGCTCTGTCACCCAGGCTGGAGTGCAGTGGCACGATCTTGGCTCATTGCAACTTCTGCCTCTGGGGTTCAACGATTTTTCTACCTCAGCTTCCCAAGTAGCTGGGATTACAGGCACCTGCCACCATGTCCGGCTAATTTTTTTATTCTTAGTAAAGACGAGGTTTCACCATGTTGGCCAGGCTGGTCTCGAACCCCTGACCTCAGGTGATCCACCCGCCTCGGCCTCTCAAAGTGCTGGGATTACAGGTGGGAGCCCCTGCGCCCTGCCTGTGAATGTCTTTAATACATAAAGAGCTTTCACAAAATCAGTATACAAAGATTGGCCGGGTGCAGTGGCTCATGCCAATAATCATCGCACTTTGGGAAGCTGAGGTGGAAGGATTGCTTGAGTCCAGGAGTTCACGACCAGCCTGGGCAATAGAGTGAGACCCTGTCTCTATAAAAATAAAAGAATTAAAACAAAGAAAGCTGAAGGAGACCTTGCTGTGCAGCCCCCCGCAACTTGTGCACCCTCGTCGACCCGCGCGGACCTTCAGGAGGGCGGCGCATGCCCGGGGTAGTCTAGGTGCAGCACTCTGGCTCCATAGCACCTTTGCACTGGTTTGGACCTTCAGGAGGGCGGTCACTTCTGGGGTAGTGTCGGTGCAGGACTCTGGCTCAACAGCACCTTTGCACTGGTTTGAACCTTCGGGAGGGCGGTCACGCCTGGGGTAGTCTCGGTGCAGGACTCTGGCTCAATAGAGCCTTTGCATTGGTTTGGCCTTGGCTCCCAGCACTGGATGTTTCCGGTGGGGTTGTCGGCTGTGTGAAGCAGGCCGTGTGCCTCTCTGGCTGTGGGGCTCTCTTCGGCAGCGCAGCAGGCCTGAGTGCTTATTAGCCGTCTCGAGATCCAGGGAACATTTGGGTTTTCGCAGCTACAGCTGGAGCCTTGGTGGGCATATGGGAATGAGATTCTGCCACTCTGGAAGATGCATGCCCACAGGTTTAATTGCAGTTTGCTGATGGTCCCCAAGCCTGGAATTAGCATGTTGAACAGACCCCTTTGGTAGCAGTCTAGTGCCAGCTTGGACCTAAGAAGAATTAAAAATCTGCAAGCTTCCACTATTTTCAATGTCTTAAGAGAGATAAGTGCAGCATTTTTGCATTTCTGCCATTTCACTTAAATAAATAAATAAATAAATAAAACCACCAAACTGGGGGAGGTGGAAAGTCAGTCATCACCACAGCAACCCTACAGAGGCAGCAGATAGGCAACGCAATCCTTGTATACTCATGTTAGCTTTTCTTTCTTTATCTCCAGGTAAAATCTCAAGGGTTAAATGTTAGTTGTCAACATTGAGGGCCCTGAAACCTCATTCCTCACCCAGAGGAACAGTGTGAAAAAAAAAAAAAAAAAAAAGGTCTGGACGTGGTGGCTCACGCCTATCATCCCAGCACTTTGGGAGGCCGAGGAGGGCAGATCGCTTGAGGTCAGGAGTTCGAGACCAGCCTGACCATCATGGTGAAACCCTGTCTCTATTAAAAATACAAAAATTACCTGGGTGTCATGGCAGGCACCTGTAATCCATCCCAGCTGCTCGGGAGGCTGAGGCAGGAGCATCGCTTGAACCTGGGAGGCAGAGGTTGCAGTGAGCCAAAATCACACCATTGCACTCCAGCCTGGATGACAGAGCCAGGCCCTGTCTCAAAAAAAAAAAAGGAAAGAAAAAAAATATCTTATGAGCTTTAGAATTTCTTTTGCTCATCTTAGAGCACAAACCTACTTTGAAATTATGTTAAATGAAATATTGGAAGGGCACGGTGGCTCACGCCTATAATCCCAGCATTCTGGGAGGCCAAGGCGGGCGGATCACTTGAGGTCAAGAGTTTGAGACCAGCCTGGCCAACATGGCTACACCCCGTCTCTACTAAAAATACAAAAATTAGCCAGATGTCATGGCGGACACCTGTAGTCCCAGCTACTCGGGAGGCTGAGGCAAGAGAATCACTTGGACCCGGGAGGCAGAGATTGCAGTGAGCTGAGATAGCGCCACAGCACTCCAGCCTGGGGACAGAGTGAGACTCCATCTCAAAAAATATGTATGTATATATTCAGTTAATATATAGTTTACTGTAAAAAAAAAAAAAGAAAGAAAAAGATTAACATCCCCATAGAAAAAAAGGACAAATATAAATGATTTTCTTTTTTTTTTTTTTTTTTTTTGAGACGGAGTCTCGCTCTGTTGCCCGGGCTGGAGTGCAATGGCGCGATCTCGGCTCACAAGCTCCATCTCCTGGGTTCACGCCGTTCTCCTGCCTCAGCCTCCCCAGTAGCTGGGACTACAGGCACCCGCCACACGCCCAGCTAATTTTTTGTATTTTAGTAGAGATGGGGTTTCACCATGTTAGCCAGGATGGTCTCGATCTCCTGACCTCGTGATCCGCCCGCCTTGGCCTCCTAAAGTGCTGGGATTACAGACGTGAGCCACCACACCCAGTCAAATGATTTTTTAAGTTGTAGGAAAATGTTGAAAGTCATGAGTAAAAGCTTTTTGTTTTTTTGAGACGGAATCTAACTGTGTTGCCCAGGCTGGAGTGCAGTGGCTCAATCTCTGCTCACTGCAACCTCTATCTCCCAGGTTCAAGCAATTCTGCTGCCTCAGCCTCCGGAGTAGCTGGGATTACAGGCATGCACCACCATGCCCGGCTAATTTTCTGTATTTTTGGTAGAGACAGGGTTTCACCATGTTGGGCCAGGCTGGTCTTGAACTCCTGGCCTCAGGTGATCCACCTGCCTCCTAAATTGCTGGGATTATAGATGTGAGCCACTGCGTCTGGACTCAGGGTGATTTTTACTTTATTCTTTTTATACTTTGCTCCAAACATTTTGCAATGGACATGCATTACTTTTCCTTTCTTTTTCTTTTATTTTCCTTCTTTCTTTTTTCTTTTTTTGAGACAGAGTCTCGCTCTGTCGCCAGGCTGGAGTGCAGTGGCACCATCCACGATCTTGGCTCATTGCAACCTCCACCTCCTGGGTTTAAGCAATCCTCCTGCTTCAGCCTCCTGAGTACCTGGGACTACAGGCGCCCACCACCACACCCAGCTAATATTTTGTATTTTTTTTTTTTTTTTGAGACGGAGTCTCGCTCTGTCGCCCAGGCTGGAGTGCAGTGGCCGGATCTCAGCTCACTGCAAGCTCCGCCTCCCGGGTTCACGCCATTCTCCTGCCTCAGCCTCCCGAGTAGCTGGGACTACAGGCGCCCGCCAGGTCGCCCGGCTAGTTTTTTGTATTTTTAGTAGAGACGGGGTTTCACCATGTTAGCCAGGATGGTCTCGATCTCCTGACCTCGTGATCCGCCCGTCTCGGCCTCCCAAAGTGCTGGGATTACAGGCTTGAGCCACCGCGCCCGGCCTATATTTTGTATTTTAAATAGAAAAAATACAATGTTGGCCAGATGGTCTCAATCTTGCCGCCAACCTCGGCGATCAGGCCGCCCACCTCGGCCTCCCAAAGTGTTGAGATTACAGGCGTGAGCCACCGCACCCGGCCCAGGCATTGCTGTTCTAAGGAAAAGATCATAATTAAAAATACAAGATGTCGGTGTTGGTTTGAAGGGTACCTAGTGTGGTTCCCCTAAGGCACTCTACTCCCCTAAGGAATGGCCCTGCTGACCAGAATAACATGTTGGGAAGAATTTTCTTGGTGCTGGTAAGAACGTTCCAGGCGGCAAGAGGCAGGGCATCAAAGGGAGCAGCTGGGAGGCCCCTGCCCTGTCCGGGACTGAGGGCAAGGGCCTCATCCATGGACAGATGGAGAGTCGGCCTCTTCCCCAGGTCTGCTCTTCCCCATCCTGGATCTAGTGCTGGAGAGAAGACTCCAGAAGACCAGGCAGGGCCACATGGTCACCCCAGGCCCCTGTGGCTCTGTTGGTCTGTAGCCTAGGTTAAGGTTAAGGCAGGCTTGAGATTAAAAAGGTAGATGGAGGCCAGGCGCGGTGCCTCAAGCCTGTAATCCCAGCACTTTGGGAGGCCGAGACGGGCGGATCACAAGGTCAGGAGATCGAGACCATCCTGGCTAACACAGTGAAACCCCGTCTCTACTAAAAAAAAAAAAAAAAAAAAAAAAAGGGTAGAAGGAAAATGCCTAGCTAGCAAGCTCTCTGCTTTTCCGGAACATTCTCCAGCTCTGTTGAAAAGTTTGAGACACTCTTTTTGCCCAAAGGTGACTGCAGCAACCCACATGTTAGCCTCACCTGACCCTGCACCAAGGGAGCCAGGCTCTGGGCTTCCATCTGCCCTTCTGGTTGGGTTCCAAGCCTTCTTTGGGCCCTTCTCTTTTTTTTTTTTTTTTTTTTTGGAGACAGAATCTCGTTCTGTCGTCCAGGCTGGAGTGCAGTGGCGTGATCTCAGCTCACTGCAACCTCCACCTCCCGAGTTCAAGCAATTCTCCTGTCTCAGCCTCCTCCTGAGTAGCTGGGACTACAGGCACCCACCACCATGCCGGCTAATTTTTGTATTTCTAGTAGAGACAGGGTTTCACTGTGTTGGCCAAGCTGGTCTCTGACCTCACGATCTGCCTGCCTCGGCCTCCCAAAGTGTTGTGATTACAGGCGTGAGCCACCGCGCCTAGCCCCTCCCTCCCTCCCTCCCTCCCTCCCTCCCTCCCTCCCTTCCTTCCTTCCTTCCTTCCTTCCTTCCTTCCTTCCTTCCTTCCTTCCTTCCTTCCTTCCTTCCTTTTCTCTCTCTCTCTCTTTCTCTTTTTCTTTTCTTTCTTTTCTTTGCCCTGGCTGGGGTGGCATACCAGGTAGGAACACTTCTCTCCTTCCACATAAGCAGAACAAATATCTGGATTCTCCCTGGGGTAGATATGGCCACTGAGATGCCTTTGCTACGCTGCTGCCTCGCTGGATTTGTAACTAAGCAGCCCAAATATGTGAGCTTGGGAACTGGGGCATGGCCTTTGAACCGCAGCATACCTGGGAGGCCGGTACCCAGAGAGTAAGATTGCTTACCCGGGTGTGCCTGGGCACATGTGAGCACATCACATTTCTTTTGTCCTCTGTTGGAAGGGATTTCTTTTCATTTCTTCTTCTTTTTCTTTGAGACGTAGTCTCACTCTGTCGCCCAGGGTAGAGTGCAGTGGCAAGATCTTGACTTACTGCAAGTTCCGCCTCCCAGGTTCAAGTGATTCTCCTGCCTCAGCCTCCCGAGTAGCTGGGATTACAGGTGCCCGCCATTATGCCCAGCTAATTTTTGCATTTTTGTAGAGATGGGGTTTCACCATGTTGGCCAGGCTGGTCTTGAACTCCTGACCTCAGGTGATCCACCCACCTCGGCCTCCCAAAGTGCTGAGATTACAAGCATGAGCCACCACGCCCGGCCTGATTTCTTTTTTTTTTTTTTTTTTTTGAGTCTGGCTCTGTCACCCAGGCTGGAGTGCAGTAGCACAATCTTGGCTTACTGCAACCTCCACCACCTGGGTTCAAGCAATTCTCCCACCTCAGCCTCCCGAGTAGCTGGGATTACAGGCGCACGTCACCATGCCTGGCTAATTTTTGTATCGTTTTAATAGAGATGGGGTTTCACCGTGTTGGCCAGGCTGGTCTGGAACTCCTGACCTCGTGATCCGCCAGCCTCAGCCTCTCAAAGTGCTGGGATTACAGGTGTGGGTCACCGCGCCCAGCCTCTTTTTTTTAAACGGAGTCTTGCTCTGTTGCCCAGGCTGGAGTGCAATGGCGTGATCTCGGCTCACTGCAACCTCCACCACCCGGGTTCAAGCGATTCTCCTGCCTCAGCCTCTCGAGTAGCTGGGAGTACAGGCATGTTCCACCTCGCTAACTTTTTGTATTTTTGGTAGAGACGGGATCTCACTATGTTCCCTAGGCTGGTCTGGAACTCCTGACCCTGTGATCTGCCCGCCTCGGCCTCCCGGTACTGGAATGACAGGCGTGAGCCACCGCGCCCGGCCTCACTATGACTTTTCTTTTCTTTTTTTTTTTTTTTTTGAGACAGAGTCTCATTCTGTTGCCCAGGCTGGAGTGCAGTGGCCAGATCTCAGCTCACTGCAAGCTCCGCCTCCCGGGTTCCCGCCATTCTCCTGCCTCAGCCTCCCGAGTAGCTGGGTCTACAGGTGCCCGACACCTCGCCCGGCTAGATTTTTGTATTTTTAGTAGAGACAGGGTTTCACCGTGTTAGCCAGGATGGTCTTGATCTCCTGACCTCGTGATCCGCCCGTCTCAGCCTCCCAAAGTGCTGGGATGACAGGCGTGAGCCACCCCGCCCGGCCTCACTATGACTTTTCATATCCTAATGGGTATCAAGTGGTGTCTCATTGTGGCTTTGATTTGTATTTCATTATGATTAATGGTGTTGAGCATCTTTTCATATGCTTATTGGCCATTTGTATATCTTCTTTGGAGAAATGTCTATTCAGTCCCTTTGCCCATTTAAAAAATTGGTTATTTCAAAAATTAGCTGAGCATGGTGGCTCATACCTGCAATGGGAGATGCCGCTTGGGAGGCTGAGGCAGGAGAATCGCATGAACCCAGGAGACAGAGGTTGCAGTGAGCTGAGATCGCGCCACTGCACCCCAGCCTGGGAGACAGAGCAAGACTGCATCCAAAAAAAAATGCTGGGTGGGCGTGGTGGCTCATGCCTGTAATCCCAGCACTTTGGGAGGCCGAGGTGGGCAGATCACCAGGTCAGGAGATTGAGACCATCCTGGCTAACACGGTGAAACCCCATCTCTACTGAAAATGCAGAAAAATTAGCTAGGCACAGTGGCGGGCGCCTGTAGTCCCAGCTACTCGGGAGGCTGAAGCAGGAGAATGGCGTGAACCCAGGAGGCGGACTTGCAGTGAGAGGAGATGGCACCACTGTACTCCAGCCTGGGTGACAGAGTGAGACTCCATCTCAAAAAAAAAAAAAAAGAAAAATTAGCTGGGCATGGTGTCTCACGCCTGTAGTCCCAGCTACTCGCGATGCTGAGGCAAGAGAATTGCTTGAACCTAGGAGGCGGAGCTTGCAGTGAGCCGAGATCGCGCCACTGCACTCCAGCCTGGACGACAGAGCGAGACTCTGTCTCAAAAAAAAAAAAGAAAGAAAGAAAGAAAAAAAGATTCAAGACAAATGGGGAGTAGTGGGGAGGGTTGGGGGAGACGTAGATTAAGTCCCCATAAGCAGCCTGAATTCAATGGAATAGGTTGCATAGCTATCCAGAGAGCAGCTCCCAAGGCCAGGGACACTGGGTGCGAACAGGAAAGCTTTGCTACACAGTGTGCTCTCTCCTGAGGTTAGAGGAGCTGTCCCTCTTTGGGAGGATGTAGTTTGCCCTCGGCCTGAATTTCGGTAGAATCAGCAAGAGTTAGCCTTGAAGTCCTATTCAGGTGGGCCCCCTTTTGCCCTGTACCCAGAATGAGCTGATGTGAGATGCTGAGAGTGGCTTCGTTGGGAAGAGAGCCCGGGCCTTTCTTCCCGTTGGCCTTCTCGGATGCTAACTGCTAGGGCAAAACATCCTGTGGGAAGAGAATCCCCTGCTTGCACTGAGAAATTCAGAAGCAGGAGGCCGGGCACAGTGGCTCACACCTGTAGTCCCAGCATTTTGGGAGGCCGAGGCGGGTGGATCACTTGAGACCAGCCTGGCCAACATGGTGAAACTCTGTCTCTACTAAAAATACAAAAATTAGCCAGGTGTGGGGGAGGGCATCTCTAATCTCAGCTATTCGGGAGGCTAAGGCAGGAGAATCGCTTGAACCAGGGAGGCGGAGGTTGCAATGAGCTCGCTCCACTGCACTCCAGCCTGGACGACAAGAGTGAAACCCCATCTCAAAACAAAGAAAAGAAAAGAAATTCAGAAGCAGGAATCCTGGGCCAGCTTCATCCTCAGACCGAAGAGAACTGTAGAATTCTGATTGACATCTTCCAAAAACCTACCCTCTCCAAACCAAAAGCAGTTTTTGCTGACATCTGGTCTTTCTGGGATGCTGATATTTTTATTTATAAAATGACGCTATTATCCCCAAATAGATTCTTATTTTTAACAGGCTTTCTCCCTTTGAGGCCTGCCTGAGGCTCATAACTTTGTTCTCTGGCATCTCTGTGTTACCCTGTAAAGACAGGAAGGCTCCTGGGCTCTGCCAGGAGCAGAGAGATGGGGAGGGTTGCCAGCCGGAAAGTCAGACAACTGCTTGTATTCTGCGTTACCTCCCTCCTTGCCCTCATCAGCCTCAGTCCAGGAAAGAGAAACCTTCAGTGAGCGATCATTGCCCCTGAACTAATGCCCCTGTGAGTCACACAGGAAGGGGCAGGTGAAGAAGAGGCCGATGGGGCCTCGTTCTCTGTCCCCTCCTCCTCCCCTTCCCCAGTGCATCCTCCCCACTGAGGTTTCTCTGCTTTTTATCTCAGTTGCCCAACATGTTCGGCGACCTTCGGTCCACGTTTATAGCCTTGATGATTGGGTCCTATGCTTCCTCGGCAGTCACCTTTCCAGGAATCAAGGTGAGCACGTGTAATTTGCACTGGTGTCTGTGCAGAGGCCTGCTCCAGGCTAATTCCGCCCTCTCTGAAGAGAGAGGCAATTGTGGGCACCGGGGGTGGCCCCTCTTCACCACCCCCACCCGGGCAGGATGCACCTGGGCATCACAGGAGTGAGAGCTGAAATCCGCAGGGCCTCAGGGGACAGGATTCACGCATGTGGCTGCAGGGTCTGCCGCAGGTGCCTTTGCACTTCTGGGCTGGGGCAGGGAAAGGGCAGTGGGTGAGTTTGTCTCCAGTTTTGAGTCCAGCCACCGTCTCCTTCACCTTCCTCGTCTTCCCCTGCTCCCCTGGCTCCCCTGCCCCCAGCCTGCTGTTATTGTGCCATTACTCCCCGCCAGCCAAAGCACTGCTCTTGGCCAAGTAGTTCAGCTGTTTCCCTCCTAGGCAGGATTTTGAGCCTGTGGAAGTCACACAGGGTCAGGACAAAGCAAAACACCTCACAGTCCATCAGCCCAAGTTCCCCAGACCCTGTGGCTGTGCCAGGGCCCCGTAGGGGCTTCTCCCACCTCTGGCCCTCACACTCAGTAAAAGCCCCGTTCCTCAGGGGTGTGCATGGGAATGCTGCTGGCGAGGAGAGGGGCTCACGGTATGGGCTGGCCACCTGGGCACTGAAGTGGTGGGCGCTGGGACTCTGGGGCCAGCCATCCTATGGACTTGCAGAGATTCTCATGCCCCTGGAGCGGGGAGGATCCCGAAAGTTCCTCCTCCTCCTCCTTTTTTGGTGGAGGACAGAGTCTCGCTCTGTCGCCCAGGCTGGAGTGCAGTGGCACAATCTCGGCTCACTGCAACCTCTGCCTCCCAGGTTCAAGTGATTCTCCTGCCTCAGCCTCCCAAGGAGCTGGGACTACAGGCGCCCACCACCACACCTGGCCAATTTTTGTATTTTTAGTAGAGACGGGGTTTCGCCATGTGGGTCAGGCTGGTCTTGAACTCTTGACCTCATGATCCGCCCACCTCAGCCTCCCAAAGTGCTGGGATGACAGGCGTGAGCCACCGCGCCCGGCCTCCTTGAGTATTTCTTTGGCCTCTGCCATGTGTGCTCTCAAGGGCACTGGGGAAGCGTCAGTGGATGCTTCTGGAAGGCTCTTGCCTTCAGGGAGCCCCACCCACTAACGCCAGACAAGCTGATGGACCAGAAGCACTGTCCCCTCTGCCGGGCCGATCACTCCGAGCCTGCGAGACGTGCTGTGATTGTGGTGAGGGGGTCAGGAAGGCCTCCACGTTGGGGGGCTAATGACATGCCAGGCCCAGATAACCAGCAGGGCAGGCACGGTGGGAGGACTGGAAGGCGGGTGCCTGATGCCCCAACGCCCAGGCTGGCAGGGCTGTGCCTCCTCACACGGCTCAGCGCAGGGACAGCAGGGGCAGCCAGATGCTCCTGCCTGCTGTGGCTCTGGCCTCTCTGAGCTAACTCTGCCCCCTCCCCGACCCCACCCTGTCCCCGCGGTGCCATTAGCTCATCTATGACGCTGGTGTCTCCTTCATCATCATCCTCGTGGTCTGGGCCGGCTGTTCCGGGCTGGTTTTCCTCAACTGCTTCTTTAACTGGCCCCTGGAGCCCTTCCCGGGCCCGGAGGACATGGACTACTCGTAAGTAGAGGTGCCCCCGTCCCGCCTGCCCCCCGCCCCCCAGCCGGAGTCCCGGGCAGCACCCTCAGACACTCTCCCGGGACCCCAGGGTGAAGATCAAGTTCAGCTGGCTGGGCTTTGACCACAAGATCACAGGGAAGCAGTTCTACAAGCAGGTGACCACGGTGGGCCGGCGCCTGAGCGTGGGCAGCTCCATGAGGAGTGCCAAGGAGCAGGTGGCGCTGCAGGAGGGCCACAAGCTGTGCCTGTCCACCGTCGACCTGGAGGTGAAGTGCCAGCCGGACGCCGCAGGTACCTTCCTGAGACCGCAGCCGGGCGACGGGCAGGGAGTGCTCCGTGGGTATCGGCTCACCCCGTTTCCACCTCACCCCAAAAGGGGAGGCGGCCCCGCCCGCCCTGTCCTGCAGAGGCGCTCCGGAAGGCTTGGGGGAGGGAAAGGGATTTGCCTAACTGATTTCACACACGAGGCAACCACACTGCAGCACCAACCCCGTCACCCTCACCAGGCCCGTCCTGTCCCAAGGGGCCCCCTCCGGGCCTCCAGTGTGGAGGGACCTGCACGGCCCCCGTGGTGGGGACAGTGAGCCCCGGCCCTGAGCCCCACACCCTCTCCCCGCAGCGGCCCCCTCCTTCATGCACAGCGTGTTCAGCCCTATCCTGCTGCTCAGCCTCGTCACCATGTGCGTCACGCAGCTGCGGCTCATCTTCTACATGGGCGCCATGAACAACATCCTCAAGTTCCTGGTCAGCGGCGACCAGAAGACAGGTGGGCGCCCCGGGCAGCCTCGGTCACTGTCCCTCCCCGGCCTGAGCCCAGCCCGCTGGCCACCGGCCAGAATGTGTTCAGCTGAGCCAGGCCAGCAGGGCCACGGAAAGGCCGCATCCCAGGCACGGTCTGCCTGTCAGAGCTGTTTCATCACAGCCAGCCCAACTGGGTTTCGTGTCCCCATCAGGGTTTCCTGGTCCAGGAGGGAGGGAAGGACCAAAATAGCTGCCTGGGGGTGGGGGGTGGGGGGTGTGTTTTCCAGTGCCTGAGGGGGAGGGTTGCCATGTGTGTCTGTAAACGAAAACAGAACAGAACCCTCCACCTGAGTGTGGCTGAAAGACGGCAGGTCAAGCCTGAAGTCCTCCCAGAAGGTGGCACGGTGGGTGCGTGGACACCCTGGACGTCGAGGTCAGGTCGTGGCTGGAGATGTTGGGGCAACGGGCCCACGCTGGGCTCTGCATCCCTCACCGCGAAACAGGGCGGGGCAGAGGTTTCCTCGGGGCCTGTGGTCAGTTGAGGCTTGTCAGCTCCAGCAAACACAGCTGATAACCCACACGCCACTTTTTCAAACAGCGCGGGTCTTCAGCTGATGAGAGGTTTTGATTCTACAGAGAAAATCAGGACTTCCCCCCAGGGCCTGAGCTGAGTCAGCCTTAGTCATCCCCAACCTCCCTGGTGTGCAACTTTTTCCGATGGTTTACTTGTTTTTATCAAGGTGAAGATCCTGTAGGTCTTGTGAAGAAGCAGTTATCAGGTTTTTAGGAGATGAGAAATCCCGCTTTAACAAAAGATAGCAAAGGGAACCAGATAAGAGCCAGTTCTACTCTGAAAATGGGAGTCTCGGCTGGGCGTGATGGCTCACGCCTGTAATCTTAGCACTTTTGGAGGCTGAGGCAAGTGGATCATGAGGTCAGGAGTTCAAGACCAGGCTGGCCAATATGGTGAAACCCCGTCTCTACTAAAAATGCAAAAATTAGCCATGCGTGGTGGTGGGCATCTGCCATCCCAGCCACTCAGGAGGCTGAGGCAGGAGAATCGCTTGAACCGGGGAGGTGGAGGCTGCAGTGAGCTGAGATCGTACCACTGCACTCCAGCTGGGCGACAGAGCGAGACTCTGTTTCAAAAAAAAAAAAAAAAAATCCGTGGAACACACTTTGGGGAACCCTGATCTATCATGTCTTTTTCTTCCTTGTCTTTTTGAGACAGGGTCCCTTCCTGCGTTGCTTCAGCTGGAGTGCAGTGGTGCGAACACTGCAGCCTTGACTCTTAGGGCTTCCCAGGTGCGTGCCACCGCACCCAGCTAATTTTTAAATTTTTTGCAGAGATGGGGTCTTGTTCTGTTGCCCAGGTTGGTCTTGAACTCCTGGGCTCAAGGGATCCTCCCCCAAAGTGCTGGGATTACAGGCGAAACCCCCACGCCCAGCCTGACAAACACTCAGCTCTGGAGTGGTGGAAACCCGGAGTGCCGAGAGAGCCGGTCCCTGGCCCTCGACAGGCGCCTCTCCCTGCCGCTGCAGCGTCTTTCACTCAAGCTCTCTGAGAAATCTTTTGCTGCCCAAGAGGAATTTTTCCAACTGCTTCCCATGTTCAAAAAGTCAATTTCAAGACGTAGAGGAAGTCAGGCCAGGAAGATCGGTCTGTGGCAGGTGAAGCACTGGTTTTCCCCTTCCTCCTTCTGTGACCTGTTACACCCAACACCCATAGCCCCAGCTCTGGCCGAGAGGTGGCCACAGAGCTCGAGTCACTTTCCACACACTCAGGAACTGTGCAGCTCCCCAGGAACGAGTGTGCTGTGCTGCTGAAGGACAGCTCGAACCACCAGAGCCATCCCCTCCACGTATGGCCTCATGACCACCCGCAGCAGAGGCTCCCGGGTGCTGGTTCCAAATGGAGACTCCAGGTCTTGCCTCTGAGCGGTGACTCTGCTGCCGCCCAGCGTTTGAGACCCGCCATCAAACAGGAGTGCAGATTCGGGGAAACCCTAAATAGCCAGCATGCTGCCAGCTGGGAAAAGGCTGCCTTTTTTTTTTTTTTTTTTTTTTTTAATTTAGGGTCTTGCTCTGCCACCCAGGCTGGAGTGCAGTGGTGCCACTGTCGGAGGCTCACTGCAGCCTCCGACTCATGGGCTCGAGGGATCCGTCCCACCTCGGCCTCCTAAGTATCTGTGTGTGCCACCATGCCTGGCTAAATTTTTTTTTTTTCCCATAAAGATGAGGTCTCACTATTTTGCCCAAGCTGGTCTCAAACTCCTGGGCTCAAGCAATTCTCCCACCTCAGCCTCCCAAAGTGCTGAGATTACAGGCATGAGCCACCATGCCCAGCCAAAAATAGTTGTTTTTTTGTTTTGTTTTGTTTTTGAGACAGATTTTCAGTCTTGTCACCCAGGCTGGAGCACAGTGGTACGATCTAGGCTCACTGCAACCTCTGCCTCCTGGGTTCAAGTGATTCTCCTGCCTCAGCCTCCCAAGTGGCTGGGGTTACAGGCGTGCACCACCATGCCCAGCTAATTTTTGTATTTTTAGTAGAGACAGGGTTTCACCATGTTGGTCAGGCTGGTCTCAAACTCCTGACCTCAAGTGATCCACCTGCCTCAGCCTCCCAAAGAGCTGGGATTACAGGCATGAGTCACCGCACCTGGCCAAAAATGCAGTCTTGAGATGGGAAAGACGTGGCCTGTGCTGTCCCCAGCAGTGCCCAGGCCCCGCCAAAGTGGGCAGTGCTGCCTCACTCTCCCACCCACCCTCAGAGTGTAGCACTTACTGGGAAGAAGCCGGCATTGAGAAACCAGAACTGAGAGGGGAAGACAGTCCAGGGCCAATAGTTCTTGGGGACTGAGGCCTGAAAATGGGAGCAGGGTACAGAGGCTGTGGCTGGTCAGATGGGTTGGGTGCCCCCTGCACCCCTACCCCCTAGTCAGGGGCCACCCATCCTACCCTCCCTTTGTACAGAGTTGACAGGTGACATGTTTTCCTCTTGTTGTCCTTGACTTGATAACAATCTAGGAGTTAAATAGATACGATCATCTGTTTACATCATCCTTTATGACAGATACTATCGTCAGATACAACTGAGAAACGAGGCCTAGAGTGATGGAGTAACCCTGAACAAGTTAAGGGTCAGAGCCAGGACTCACATACGGGTCTTAAGTCACTGGATCAGCCAAGGGCCTCTGGACATTCCACTCAGAGCAGCAGCTCAGGGGCCACCAGGCCTCTGTGGAAGGCGGGCCATGACCCAGGGAAGGGGAGCAGACCCAGGCATGGTCCCTGCTTCTTGGAGTGGAAGGGAGACCAGCTCTGGCCATCTGGAGGAGACCCATGGTGTCAGATGCCTTGGCCGGGCGTCTGGGGCGAGTTCTTTGACCTTTCCCTCTCTCTGAGCACAACAGGAGGTGGCTGTGACACAGCCACTTCCCGCAGGCAGTGTGGTGGCAGGGACCCTGATTGCACCAGGCCTTCCGCACGCCCGCCACTTCCCCGTCACGCTACCTGCCAACGTCACAGGCCTGATTCACCAGCCTACCTGTGACTTGGCACCAGCAGACAGGAGAATGTCAGCAGGGGCCCGGGCTGGGCCCTGTCCCGAGTCCACTTCCAGAGGCCTGGCTGCAGCGCTGCCTACCCTGAGCACCCTGAGTCATGCTTGGTGGGAAACGCAGTGTGGGAAATGCAGTGCGTGCTGGGCATAGAGTGAGCCTGTCTCCTCTCTCCATCTCTCTGTAGCACTGAGATTTCTGCCACTAACCTCTCTTCTTTCTGCTTTTTCACTGTTGCTTTCTTGATGCAGTGATGGCCACAGGTAAGCAAGGGGTGGAGGTGGGGATCGTCAGGGAATCGGGGAGTGCTGTGATGTCCCTTCCTAGCCAGTCTCTGTTCAACCCAGAAGCTCCTCGCCTCAAGCTCCAAACATGCCTCCTGGCTAGAGCCGGAGGAGGGTAAAGGTGGGGTAATCAACATTCTGCATCCGTTACCCTGGAAAATCCACCATAATTTTAAGTCTTTGAATATGGAAGCTCTGACGTCAGAGCCCCGTGAGTGGTGCCTTTCTGGAAACAATCTTTTCTTTTCTCTTTTCTTTTCTTTTCTTTCTTTCTCTTTTTCTTTCTTTCTTCTCTCTCTTTTTCCTTTCTTTTCTTTCTCTGTCTCTTTCTTTCTTTCTCTTTCTTTCTTTCTCCTTCCTTCCTTCCTTCCTTCCTTCCTTCCTTCCTTCCTTCCTTCCTTCCTTCCCTCTTTCTTTCTTTCTTTCTCTCTTTCTCTCTTTCTCTCTCTCTCTCTCTCTCTCTTTCTTTCTTTCTGTTTGAGATGGAGTCTTGCTCTGTTGCCCAGGGTGGAGTGCAGAGGCACGATCTTGGCTCACTGCAACCTCCACCTCCCAGGTTCAAGTGATTCTCCTGCCTCAGCCTCCTGAGTAGCTGGGGTTACAGACACGCACCACCATGCCCGGCTAATTTTTGTATTTTTAGTAGAGACGGGGTTTTACCATGTTGGTCAGGTTGGTCTTGAACTCCTGACCTCGTGATCCACCCGCCTCGGCTTCCCAAAGTGCTGGGATGACAGGCGTGAGCCACCGTGCCCGGCCTTTCTGGGCTATTTCTAGAGGCAGAAACGGACAGCCCATCACTTAGAAAGCCTCCGTCACAGTAGTTCCCAAGTCATAGCGACTTCCTGGCGCTCTGGGAAGGCCGTTGTGACACTCTGGGTTTCCTTAGCTGCTGCTTAGAAACAAGCAGGGGAAAGGCTGGGTGCGGTGGCTCAAGCCTGTAATCCCAGCACTTTGGGAGGCTGAGACGGGCAGATCACGAGGTCAGGAGATCAAGACCATCCTGGCTAACACGGTGAAACCCCGTCTCTACTAAAAACTACAAAAAACTAGCCGGGCGAGGTGGTGGCACCTGTAGGCCCAGCTACCCGGGAGGCTGAGGCAGGAGAACGGTGTGAACCCGGGAGGCGGAGCTTGCAGTGAGCCGAGATCCAGCCACAGCACTCCAGCCTGGGTGACAGAGCGAGACTCCGTCTCAAAAAAAAAAAAAAAAAAACAAGCAGGGGATTTGGAGCTGAGAAGAAGGTGACCTGCCCCGTGCTCCAGCCTCGACTTCAGAGTTAAGGTCTCCGGGCTCCCCGCAAGCCTGTGGGTACCAGCCCCTTCCCAGCCAGTGCCCAGTCCCTGCCCCAGGGCTGTCTGCCGGGCGTCCCCATGACGTAGTGCCTTCTTCCGCAGTTGGCCTCTACACCTCCATCTTCGGCGTGCTCCAGCTGCTGTGCCTGCTGACGGCCCCCGTCATTGGCTACATCATGGACTGGAGGCTGAAGGACTGTGAAGACACCTCTGAGGAATCCGAGGAGAAAGATGCCAACCAGTGCGTAGGCAGGGCCGGTGCCCCGGCTCCCAGCCCGCAGCCCCTGCAGAAAGACCCCAGAACTGCATGTCAGGCACAGGGTGGGCGGGTCAGAGGGAGAGAGGATGCGCTCCAGCTCCTCCCGGAGTCCTTCCAGAGACTCACTCATTCAGCTCAGCATGCGTTTAAACTGCTCCCCACTTTATGGAAATTCTTTGGAATTCTATGGAAATATTAGTTTGAGGCCAGGTGCAGTGACTCATGCCTGTAATCCCAGCACTTTGAAAGGCTGGGGTAGAAGATCACTTGAGGCCAGGAGTTCGAGACCAGCCTGGGAAACATGGCCAGCCTCCCGTCTCTACACAAAATTTAAAAATTGGCCAGGCGGCCGGGCGCGGTGGCTCAAGCCTGTAATCCTAGCACTTTGGGAGGCCGAGACGGGCGGATCACGAGGTCAGGAGATCGAGACCATCCTGGCTAACACGGTGAAACCCCGTCTCTACTAAAAAATACAAAAAACTAGCCGGGCGAGGTGGCGGCGCCTGTAGTCCCAGCTACCTGAGAGGCTGAGGCAGGAGAATGGCGTGAACCCGGGAGGCGGAGCTTGCAGTGAGCTGAGATCCGGCCACTGCACTCCAGCCTGGGTGACAGAGCCAGACTCCGTCTCAAAAAAAAAAAAAAAAAATTTGGCCAGGGATGGTGGTTTATGCCTATAATACCAACACTTTGGAAGGTTGAGGTGAGTGAATTGCTTGAGCCCAGGAGTTAGTGACCAGCCTGGACAACATGGTGAAGCCCTGTTTCACCAAAAAATACAAAAATGAGCCAGGTGTGGTGGGGCGCATGTGTAGTCCCAGCTACTCGGGAGGCTGATGTGAGAGGATCACCTGAGCCCGGAGAGGTCGAGGCTGCAGTGAGCTGTGATCGCACCATTGCGCTCCAGCCTGGGCGACAAAGTGAGACGGTGTCTCAAAAAAAACTTTAAAAATCAGCTGGGCATGGTGGCATGTGCCTGTTGTCCCAGCTCTTCAGGTGGCAGAGGCAGCAGGACTGCTTGAGCCCAGTTTCAGGCTTCAGTGAGCCATGATCGTGCTGCTGCACTCCAGTCTGGGTGGCAAAGCAAGACCATGTCTTTTTAAAAAAGTTTAAGAAGCACTGAGGGCCGAGTGCAATGGCTCACACTTGTCATCCCAGCACTTTGGGAGGCCGAGGGGGTGGATCACCTGAGGTCAGGAGTTCAAGACCAGCCTGGCCAACATGGGAAAACCCCGTCTCTACTAAAGATACAAAAAATGAGCCAGGTGTGGTGGCGGGCGCCTGTAGTCCCAGCTACTCGGGAGGCTGAGGCAGGAGAATTGCTTGAACCCAGGAGGCGGAGCTTGCAGTGAGCCGAGATGGCGCCACTGCACTCCAGCCTGGGCGACAGAGCGAGACTGTCTCAAAAAGAAAAAAAAAGCGTTGAGTAAGAGGGAAGAAAAAGAGACACAGGTGAAAGTGTGCGAACAATGAATAGCAGACCATTTTGCTCCTAAGACTGCCCTCCCTCCACCCCTTGGCAGTGGCTGCACCATCTTAAAGCCTCGTAAAGTGCTGGGGTTACAGGCCTGAGGCACTGCACCTGGCTCAGATGGTGACTTTCATTCATTCCATTCAATCGAGCAGCCCTTTGTTCTCTGCCTGCAAGGTTTATCCCAGTCAGCTTGAGTAGTAAGTTGCTGTAACCATATTATGTGTTAATAGAGTTGTTCATGATTGCAAAGATTAAACAAGGTACTGGAGTCCTACTTTATGTAAGGGTTGGGCTCCAAGATCAGAGGATGAGTTAAACGCTGTTTTCTTTTTTTTCTTTTTTTTTTTTTTTGAGACGGAGTCTCACTTTGTCGTCCAGGCTGGAGTGCAGTGGCGGGATCTCAGCTCACTGTAAGCTCCGCCTCCCGGGTTCACGCCATTCTCCTGCCTCAGCTTCTTGCGTAGCTGGGACTACAGGCGCCCACCACCACGCCCGGCTAATTTTTTTTTTAATATATATTTTTAGTAGAGACGGGGTTTCACTGTGTTAGCTAGGATGGTCTCGATCTCCTGACCTTGTGATCTGCCCGCCTCAGCCTCCCAAAGTGCTGGGATTCCAGGTGTGAGCCACCGCACCCAGCCAAATGCTGTTTTCTATGGCTCACCTTAATATAATCAGCTACGGTTTATTGCATGAGACCCTCTGCTGAGCACTCCATGCACAGTATCTCAGTGAAGCCTCCCAACACCACGGCGAAGGGGGGACCAGTGTTATACCCATTTCACAGATGAAGGAGCTGAGACTAGGAGTTGCAGTAGTTTGCCTGGGGCTGCACAGTTAGGACGTGGTGGGCCTGGGGCTCCCTGCATACCTGTGAGCACCTGGGGTCTGTTCTTGGATCATCCGGGGTGTCTGCGTGGGTGTGAGGCTGGGATCGGCAATCATTCATTCACAAGAGATAATTACAGAGGGTGCTTGGCCGGGCGCGGTGGCTCACACCTGTAATCCCAGCACTTTGGGAGGCCGAGGTGGGCAGATCACAAGGTCAAGAGATCGAGACCATCCTGGCTAATACGGTGAAACCCCGTCTCTACTAAAGAATACAAAAAACTAGCCGGGCGACAAGGCGGGCGCCTGTAGTCCCAGCTACTCGGGAGGCTGAGGCAGGAGAATGGCGTGAACCTGGGAGGCGGAGCTTGCAGTGAGCTGAGATCCGGCCACTGCACTCCAGCCTGGGCGACAGAGCCAGACTCCATCTCACAAAAAAAAAAAAAAAAAAAAAGAAACCCCATCCCTACTAAAAATGCAAAAATTAGCTGGGCGTGGTGGCGGGCGCCTGTAATCCCAGCTACTCGGGAGGCTGAGGCAGGAGAATTGCTTGAACCTGGGAGGCAGAGGTTCCAGTAAGCTGAGATCGTGCCACTGTACTCCAGCCTGGGTGACGGAGCGAGACTCCATCTCAAAAAAAAAAAACAAAGGACAAAACAAAACAAAACAACAACAACAAAAAAATGGAGAGTACAGGCCGGGCGCGGTGGCTCACGCCTGTAATCCCAGCACTTTGGGAGGCCGAGACGGGCGGATCACGAGGTCAGGAGATCGAGACCATCCTGGCTAACACGGTGAAACCCCGTCTCTACTAAAAAATACAAAAAACTAGCCGGGCGAGGTAGCGGGCGCCTGTAGTCCCAGCTACTTGGGAGGCTGAGGCAGGAGAATGGCGTGAACCCGGGAGGCGGAGCTTGCAGTGAGCTGAGATCCGGCCACTGCACTCCAGCCTGGGAAATAGAGCGAGACTCTGTCTCAAAAAAAAAAAAAAAAAAAAAAAAAACGGAGAGTACTTTGCTATCTAGGTCAGGTCCTGCAACCAGGAGGTTATTTGTGTCCACTCCGGCTCCATCTGCTGCCTGCTCACTTCCCCTTTACCCTCTCCTGTCCCCACAAGGGGAAATCCATTCACTCCCCTATTTGGCTTATATCTGGCTTATTATCAGCGTCCTGCGAGATTTGGGAGAACTTGAAGCCAATGGTGAAGTGGGGCTTTGCCATGTGCCAGCTCAGGCACACGCTGCTACTTCTCTCCGCGTCATCTTAGCCTTCACAGAGCACTGCAGTGTCTGGATGGCTATCTTCTCACACCCGAGACCCCCCTCTGAGATTCACACTCAGCGCTCCATCGCGAAGGGCCGGGGGAGTGTCCGTAGTGCTGGTCCAGCCCCGACACAGTCCCTAAAATGTGCCTGGTGTGGCTTCTGAGTCTTGAGCCAGTTCACGTGCTGTCTCTTGAAACCTGACTTCTCAGAAGCACCCGGCTTCCTCCAGAGAGGCCTCTCACCTCTGCACATTCTGTCTCCACAGAGGCGAGAAGAAAAAGAAGAAGCGGGACCGGCAGATCCAGAAGATCACCAATGCCATGCGGGCCTTCGCCTTCACCAACCTGCTGCTTGTGGGCTTTGGGGTGACCTGCCTCATTCCCAACCTGCCTCTCCAGGTGGGTATGGGGAGTGAGAGAGGCCGGTG